>NC_090758.1:3436274-3448774 GCF_036898095.1 Palaemon carinicauda
TTATATATATATTATATATATATATATATATATTTATTTATTTATATATATATATATATATATACATATATAAATATATTTACTTATATATAAATATATATATATATATATATATATAATTATAGATATATATACATATATATGTATATATATACATACATATATACATATATATATATATATATATGTATGTATCTAATATATATGTATATATATACATACATATATATATATATTATATATATATTTATATATATATATATATATATGTATGTATATATATCCTAGACTCCTTCAAGGAAGGACTGGAACGTCTGGACCTCGGGGTTTTTAACTTGAGTCTGAAAGATTAACTTGAGTCTGGACTAAAATGACTTCCAGAAGGGCTAGGAACACGTTCTCTGGATCAAAATGGGGGTTTATGAGGATGGTGAGTTCAATAGTAACATTTTTAAACATCTCCTGGGGTCGGTCTTCAAGGTCTAAAGGTCATTTATCAAGGTCAAATTTGTGAATTTGGGTAATTTTTGCTCGTTTTTTGTGTAACTCATAAATGGTGAGAGATAGCTGATTATAATATGAGGCAAGTCTGCAGAGCTGTCCGAATTTAATATATATTGTCATATATCGTCCTTCAAGAAAGGACTGGAACGTCCCCCTGATCGGGGTTTTTAACTTGAGTCTGAAGGATTACTTGAGTCCTGGACTAAAATGACTTCTAAGAAGGGCTAGAAACACGTTCTCTGAGTCAAAATGGGGGTTTTTGAGGACGGTGAGTTCAATAGTGACATTTTCAACACCACCTGGGGTCATCTTCATCATCTTCAAGGTCAAAAGGTCATATTTCAAGGTCAAAATAGTGTATTTTGGTCATTTTTACTCGTTTTTGTGTGTAACTCATAGATGGTGAGGGATGGCTGATTATAATAAGAGGCAAGTCTGTAGTTCTGTCCAAATTTAATATATATTGTCTAGCGATGTTCATACTAATCAAATGTTAATATCTTCGAGTTTTGTTGTGATGAGAAATACCGTTCTTAATTTCTTATTTTAGTGTTTCATTGTTTTAGGGCTTGTTTGGAATGTTTGAGTAATACAATATTTGACAAATATATATATATATATATGATATATTATATATATATATATAAATACATATATATAAATATATATATATATATATATATACCTATATATATATATATATATATATACATATAAAGTATATATGCATATATATATGTGTATATATGTATATACATATATATATATATATATATATATTTTCAGTCACACTCAAAGGGATGAGGGACTTGTCACACCCAAGATCTACATATTTACCCTGTGACAGGGGTTACCCTCGACAGACATACTCGAAAACCTCACTCTCCCACAAATTGCAGAACCATCTGGTTGTAATTATGAAAAGGGGGTGGGGGCTTTAAGGGTTGAATCTGTGTGTGCTTATCTATCTAAATATGTATACTTAATTTTCGGCCTGTTCGTGTACACTAGTAGAGAATACTTGCTTATAATAAAAAGAGAATCTTATTTAGACTTCCAGTAATTATGAAAGTTATGTGAAAATCCTGTCAAGAAATATTTCCAAACAGAGAGCTTAAAATGTAAGAGAGTGAACGCCATCTAGCTCATATTCCCACGTCTATTGCATCTCAAGGTGGACGAGATATATTCTTCATAAACACCACTGACACGACTGCTAAGTGGAGAGGCCCTGCCACGTATCAAGACATTCCAGGTGTAAGTGCCACCGAGTACAAGGTGGGGGTGATATTGCGTTTTTGCTTTGGGATTTGAATGTCAACATTCCCAGAAACCCTCGCTCACTTTGAATCGGGAGTGGGGACTGGGGAAGGGAAGTCCTATTTGTAAGATTTGGTTTGGGATTACTATAGTTCCAAAGTTTTCGTTCACTTGTATCATAAACAAGTGTAGGGGAAACGAATTTAATCTTATATTAGCCGTAATATTAGGAAAAAGCCTCATTGAACTATAACCTCTCCGGTAGAACTTCAAAAGTTCAAACTTGCAGAAAAGGTTTTGAAGTTGAACAGGCTGACATAAGTCTTTTAATAGTTTATATATAAAATATCTGTTTTGATGTTGTTACTGTTTTCAAAATATTTTATCAATTGTTAATTACTTCTCTCTTAGTTTATTCATTTCCTTATTTCCTTTCCTCAATGGGCTATTTTTCCTTGTTGGAGCTCTTATAGCATCTTCCCTTTCAACTTGGTTGTAGATTAGCTAATAATAATAATAATAATAATAATAATAATAATAATAATAATAATAAACTTTGAAATGCAAAACTTTCAAAATCTTTTACCAGAATTTGCAGTTTCTTTTCACTGTCCCAAACAAATAATTAGGATAGAAAATATCTTCGCAGGTAAATGGACTTAATTTAAGCTACAAATAGTTTTTAGTAAGAAATAAGCTTCTGCTCTAATATACCTTTGATGAAATACATTCTATTAATACACTATGTGAGCCTATTGGAAACTTCTATGCCTGGTAATCTGCTGGACTGAGGTTTGAGTTCTGCCAAAGCTTGATAGTTCCCTTAGTGGTTGCAACCTCACCATCTTTGTAAGCTAAGGATGGTAGACTTATGGGAGGTTATACATCTACCTACCGAGTCACCAGGAGCCCATTGTCTGGCCCTCCTGGCCCTATCTTGGGTTGAGAGGGGGCTTGGTAGCTAATCATTTGTATTATGGTCAGAGTTTATGGTATTTTCATTTTCCCTTGCCTCTGCTACTCATGAGGGGCCTTTAAACACACAACAAATAGAGGTACAAAATTGGATATTTTCGAGGCCTTGGAAGTTGGAAAAAAAGTCAGGCTTTTAATTACTCAATTCAATATGTTTATTACTGAGTCCAATATTAGTTTTCAGAATTTGGCTGTTTCGCTCCGGAGGTTAATCAGAACGAATATCGATTATAAAGTTCCTGGTATGATACATTTAGTAATTATTCCTTTTAATTATACGAGCATTCCCAAATAATAGTTAATTAGGGTAATTTGATTTTTCAGGTGAACAAAATTCATATATTTTTACTTATTGGCAGTTATATAAAAAAATCTTCTTTTTTCTTTATGAACAGTTATATGAATAACATTCATATTTCTTACTTATTGGGATTTTTATGAACATAAATCATATTTTTCCTTATTGGCAGTTATTTAAAATTTTCATATTTTTTCTTTTTTGTCAGTTATATAAACAAAATTCATATTTTCCAGTATTGCTAGTTATATAAACAAAGTTCATATTTTTTTCCATAGTTATATAGATTTTATAGTCTGTGAATTGTTCAGCTTTCATCATTTATAGCAAAGTTAATAATTTAATAAGGTAACAAGCTAATAGGTTGATGAGGTTTTGTAATTTTTCTTCAAAGTAAACACCTTTTTTTTTTTAAATAATCAAATATCTCTCATTCAATGTAATCCAAATTATCCCTTTCTCTTTGATACATCAATAAACTCATAGATCATTATTATTATTATCATTACTTGCTAAGCTACAACCCTAGTTGGAAAAAGCAGAATGCTATAAGCCCAGGGGCCCCAACAGGGATAATAGCCCAGTGAGGAAAGGAAACAAGAACAAATAAAAAATTTTAAGAAGAGTAACATCATTAAAATAAATATTTCTTATATAAAATATAAAAAATTTAAAACAAAAACAAGAGGAAGAGAAATCAGATAGAATAGTGTGCCTGAGTGTACTCTCAAGCAAGAGAACTCAAACCCAAGATAGTTGACGACCATGGTACAGAGGATATGGCACTACCCAAGACTAGAGAACAATGGTTCGATTTTGGAATGTCCTTCTCCTAGAAGAGCTGCTTACCATAGCTAAAGAGTCTCTTCTACTCTAACCAAGAGGAAAGTAGCTACTGAACAAATATAGTGCAGTAGTTAACCCCTTGAGCGAAGAAGAATTGTTTAGTAATTTCCAGTGTTATCAGCTGTATGAGGACAGAGGAGAATCTGTAAAGAATAGGCCAGACTATTCGGCGTATGTGTTGGCAAAGAGAAAGAACCGTAACCAGAGAGAAGGATCCAGTGTAGTACTGTCTCGCCATGTAAAGGATCCCATAATTCTCTGGCGGTAGTATTTCAACAGGTGGCTGGTGCACTGGCCAACCAACTACCTACTATTATGAAATAATCATTATTGATTTATAAATATTATGTTATGATCTAATTTCACTGTCTTTTCAGTGTCCCAAAAATGAATAATTCAGTTGGTCTTATAACTAGATTAATTTGATCAGTACATAACAATTATATGGTTTTATCTTCAATAAATTAATGAATAACTTCGGTTGATAATTTTTTATTTTTTCTAATAAAATATAGAGCCACTAATTCAAATTCCCTTGCCATAAAGTCACTTAAAATCCTTTTATTATGACAAGGAAAATTTGATAGATAAAATAATAAATAAATCCAATATCCAAAAAAGGAATCTAATAACGTTTGGTTCAATTAAAACTATCTTGAATTCTTCACTAACTATTTTCAGTTTCCAAAAAAATGCAGCGTACTTCTCAATTTGCGTTTGGAAAAATATCCTTTTTTATTGAATATCTTACATTTCTCTTATATCCTTTCCTTTCCTTTAATGGGGAAAGGAAAAATGAAAAAAATTAATAAAAATGGCATCAAAGAGGCACAAGGCTCCCTTCCATTAAAGACTTTCATTTTGGACTTATTTAAAAAAAAAAAAAGGTTCTGTAAGAAATGAAGGTTGTAAAAATAGTTTCTTTTCTTCTTCTGCAAAACAGCCTTTGAATTTCAATCTTTTCTGGGTCGTTTCGAAGCATAAAAATTATTTCAACACTGAGATTTTAAGCTAGTTCCTTTTCAAGAACATGCTTCTGTTACTGGGATTAAGTAGTCCATAAATTAAATGTTAATATCCAGGTTTTGAAACATAGAGCCCTTTTAGTCACTGTAATTAGGTAGCTAATGTATCTAGGACTTATTCGTTTTCAAGAACATGCTTCAGTTACTAGGACAAGTATTCCATAAAGTGAATGTTAATATCCAGGTTCTGAGAAATATAGAACATTTTCAGCCACTGCAAATAGGCAGATATTAAAACTAAGATTTATTCGTTTTCATGGACATGATTCAATTACTATGATAAAGCAGTCCTTATATTTAATGTTAATATCTAGGTTCTGAAATAAAGAAATATTTTAGCAATTGCAATTAGGTAGCCCAATAAACTAGGACTTATTCAATTTCCAGAACTTGTTTTGGTTACTGTGATCAATTAGTCCTTATATTTAATGTTGAGCTTCAGAGATCAAATCACAAAGAAATAAATTCACATAATTTAAGGCCAATATTTTTCTTGGTGATCAATATTTTCTTTGTTTGTTCTGATAGTAGGAACACATAATAATTATTGTAATTAATTAGCTTCTGAATTTCTATCTACCTCCTGTGTTTCCAAATATGTGACGAACCTCATCAATTTGAATTAAGTGGCTAATGAACTTAAGGCTTGAATTAAGTAGCTAATGCATTTAAGGTTGAATTAGTAGCTTATGCATTTAATGTTAGGTTATGTCCTGAATTGATAGAATACTAAGATTATTTGTCCTCCGAGTTTAAAGGTTTAAAGGTAACCCGTGAATAGCAGAGGCAAGCCCTCTCTCCACCCAGGCTAGGACCCGGGAGGTCCAGGCAATGCCAATGGCTGCTGATGACTCAATAGGTAGATCTACAGACTCCCACAAACTCCACATCCTCACCTCAAAAGGATGGTGAGAATGCAGGGCACTACAAGGAGCTACAGTAAATCCAGAAATTACAATTAGATCAAGTTTTTTAGATGATGTATTTTGTTTAAATGACTCTGAAGTGATAAAAACTTTTTGTTTTATATATAATTCCGGTTTTTTATCTTTAGTATATATATTTTGAGATTCTCGATATACTTAAAAATCTAAACTTTCCAGCTTCCTTATTGTTTATAGTTATTTCAGGTGTTAGGATATTTACAGGTAACTGAAACTGTATTTTATAGGACTATTTAAATATGCTCTTCTAAAAGAAATAAAAAAACATTCTTTAATGTTTTTGGCAAGATTGGATGAAAACCAGATTAAATTCTATCAATAGAAAATTTAAATTGACAATGATTTTATAGTTTTGAAAAACAATTTTAATCTGATCGAAAAATTTTCTTTGTTTATAGCCTCTGCCTATTTCTATAAGGGTAGGTGTTTCTTAGAAGCCTTCTCCATTCTTCTCTATCCTGGGCATCCTGTTTTCCTATTTTATAGAAAATAATATATAGACAACACAGAATTACAGATTTTTTAATTCTATCAGTTGATAAGTGCTTTGATTTATATTCTATCAATGATAAATCTATGTGGAAATACTTTTTAATCATTCTACCAGTATTTTATATTTCCAGATATACAAGAAATATCATAACCTTAATTTTAAAATAAAAAAAAAATGGGAAAAATCATCCAATTGAAATTCAGGGATCATGCAAAATCCTGAATATTTTTTTCTCCTATGTCAGTTTTTCAGAAACTGCCAAAACTACAGTTAACCTCAGCGAGAATACAAAATGTAAACTCTGTAACTATCTCGGAGACCGAGTTTCATACTTTTATACATCTCCCAAATATATAATATAAAATATCAAGAAACAGAAAAGGAAAAATAAAATGGCATATCTGACACCACAAAAACTCAAACTGAACTTTAGTGAACAAAAATACAACTTAAGTTAGGCGGAAAAAAGAATGGAATTTCTAACATCACTCAAGCGCATATTTTGATGATTATTATTATTATTATTATTATTATTATTATTATTATTATTATAATTAGCCTACAACCATAGTTTGGAAAAGCAGAATAATATAAGCCCAGGGGCTCCAAAAGGGGAAATAGTCCAGTGAGGAAAGGAAACAAGGAAAAAATAAGATATTTCAAGAACAGTAATATTAAAATGAATATCTCCTATATAAACTATAAAAGCTTAACAAAACAAAACAACCTGATATTCAACGACCTTACTGATAGAATACCTGGAAATCTGGTAGGAACTAGAGTCCTTTGAATCCAGTTGGGTCCTCGGGGGAATGGTCTGGAGCGGGAGACACTCCTGGGGATAGGAGGATTCTGCTCCCAAATCAATCTATGATGACACTCTTAGAGGGATGAGAGACCCTTTTACTTTGATGTTCCTTGATGTCCCTCTTAACAATTTACCCTTTTTGGAGGGATGCATTAAGGAAATGATTTTTTTTTTTAAGGAATAAATTATTAAGTTTTTTAATGGAAGAATAACGTTGTTTTTGCATAAATGTTTACCTTAGGGAGTTGTAGGTGGGGATATATTTTACCCGTCGATATGGTGAAGAAAATTAAAGCTCTTTGGTTTAAAACCAGTATTATTCTTTAAAATAAAATGGTACTTTTTAAAATATCTGATTAGAAATGGGATGTTTCTCTTCGTTGAGGAGGAGAATAAAGGGAAAGGAGATTTTATGGAAAAGGAGAGTAATGAATGCATATATTTCTTGTAGGAAAATAGGGTTTTATGGAAGAGTGAAATAGAAGAGAAATGTTAATGCTAAATGGGAAGAATCGGAAAAAGTAATATATATATATATATATATATATAAATATATATATATATATATATATATTTATATATATATATATATATATATTTATTTATATATATATATATATATATGTATATATATATATATATGTATATATATATATATATATATGTGTGTGTGTGTGTGTGTGTGTTGCTTTCTAACTACAAACTATCACAACAGGATATGACTACTTCCTCTCCCCCTACCCAAAGAACGTGAAAAGACTGAGTATACACACACACACACACACACACACATATATATATATATATATATATATAAATGTGTTCTAGTGGTCAAATAAAAGAAAGAGCAAAACCACCTACTCTTTTAGCAAAGGCTCAGGCAGGAAATCTTGAAGGAAGGACGGAAATACGAGAATACTTACAGGAAACACACTAACACTACTGAGGCAATTACTTTTAATGAAATTTGCATTAGAGAAGAGCCTTGTTTTTAAAATATTTACACACAAGTATATATGTACACACACACACACACACACACCCACACACACACACATATATATATATATATATATATACATGTATATACAGTATATATATACATACATCAAAGCAGAGAAAGGATTTGTATAAAACCATGATCAGGAAAGCTCTGCTAGTCAGGGGAGCCCATACTAGGTTGGTTTGCAGTATGTTATCAGACTACTACAAAACGTTTGAAGACACGAAACAATACCACAGGCAGTTTCAACGTCACAGCATTTCCTTTAAGAACTTTTCTTCATTATCAAATGTTTCCTATGATGGCATACGTTTTTCCTAACATATTTTCATAGTTGCATTTCTCTTAAACAAACGTTGTTCAATATGGCTGCTAAATACAAAACGTTTCCAAGACCAATGTTTCCGTAGACCACGTGACCCGCAGGACACCTGCTCGACCCATCGAGGGAGATTTAGGACGTAATATTTCCTTCCTTAATAGAATTTGATCTGTCTCAGTTAAGGGAATTGAGACTTGAGAGAGAGAGAGAGAGAGAGAGAGAGAGAGAGAGAGAGAGAGATTCTGAGGTAAGGTTTGTTAGATTTACTGAAAGAGAGAGAGAGAGAGAGAGAGAGAGAGAGAGAGAGAGAGAACTTTCACAATGTAATTCTTTCAACAACACATGAAGTCAGCAACTTTTTCAGGTCAGTATAATCTCTCCCCAGAGTCTTGGAAAAAGTTTAATGTCAGGAAGACGGGATTTTTTGGGCTACGAAGAAAATATTATAATATTAAACATGAGATGGAAAACTGAGCTTAAACGAACACATTTTAATTGTAGAACATTCGATGTTTTCAGATTTTTAAGAAATATTTTCTGAAAAATTTAAAGCTCACAACATTAGGAATAAACTCTGCTAGAAGATTAAAATTTCGAAAGTATATTAAGAAGAAATTGAATGTTCCATCAGAATAATCTTGATTCTATTTTATATCGTTCAGAGTATTTTGATATTAAGCAAATATCTTCTGAGTGAATATTTAAAATTTAATGAGTTATGCTAAGCAGTGATTATTGATTTTTTAACTTTTATCAATAAAACAAATTATGTGATTTATATACATATATTTTACTTAGAATTCAATACTCAAAATATCTGTTTATACAAAAATTACTCTTCATATTATAATGAATTATAAGTCTATTTCTTTCCCCAAACTAAATACCCCAAGATATCCTAAGTTCCAGGAATTATGCAAAGCCACCATCCATCCCCACACAAACCTCTCCCATACAAACCTCCCTGACACAATCTACGGCTCCCCTCACACAAAAACAAGCAAACAAAATCTGAGCAATTGTTCAGTAAAACAACTAAATTTCCAATTCATAGAAAAAAAAAATCAATTCTTAATGTCATACTCGGTGGGAGACTGGAAGAATTATACAAATTCTTAACTAGGGAATTTTTCTTGAGAGAGAGAGAGAGAGAGAGAGAGAGAGAGAGAGAGAGAGAGGAAAAAACAGTCAATAAGTATTAAAAAGACCAAAAAAGGCTAAAATGAAACCTCCTTTCAATATGTTTATTTAACTTTCAAAAGAAAGGAAAAATGGAAAAAGGATAAAAATGAAAAAAAAAAACAATTATTGTAAAGCATTATTTTTAGAATGGTTGAGAAAGACTGAACTAAAAATATTGAAGTAAATAAATCAGCATTAATTGCTACCTAATAGTTAACCATGACCTCAAACCTCTGGTGATCTCGAAGTATTCATAGCTGTGTCATTTAGTAGAACAGGAATTATTTTTTCAAATTTTATCATAACAGTTTCGTGATAGCTATTATTCAAAAAGGTATAATGAATATTATGGAGGAGTCTATTAAACGTTTTTATCAGGATCTGTTTCATCATTTCTACCTGGAATGTTAATAACATTATGTTAATATTCCCTTGACATTTATCAATAGTTTTTCCAAAAGGGGAATTCAGTTATTTTGTTGGTGGTTCGTTCAGTAGCTACTTCAGGATGGTACTTAACCGTTTTGTTAGTTGTACGTTCAATAGATTTTACAAAGGCCAGTCAGTCGTATCGTCCATGATAAATTCAATAGTATTTCCTAAGATATGTTGAAATACACTATGAGTCTAATTGTGCCTAATATTCTAAGCAAATTGGTTGCGTTAAGTAATCTCTCCATAGTACGTTTATTGAGTGAAAATAAGGCGTGCCTTTAACAGAATTACAAGCAGGGAAGGTTGGTCTCTTACTAGTGCGTTCAGTAGGTCTTGGAAAGTTGTGATCAGTTGCCTCTAACAAGATGAATTTATCAGTCTTTACAAGAGCGTGTTCAATTGTATCTTCCAACTCTGATCACTAACATAACTATAGCTTCTTTTACCACACATTCCAATCTTTCCACAATAATTATCATGGTGCTATGATTAGAATCTGTCAATTAAATATCTTTACTAATCCTTCAAAATATGATTCATCTGTAATCTGATAAGAACATTTAATATCCTTATAGATTGATTTTCAGTTGTTTTTACAAGAATTCGTCAGCTACTTATTCATTGTGGCGTTCTCTTTGAGCCTCTGGCCATGTTCAATAGCATTACACTTTAAACGGTTTCGTGTCCAATCACCATCCAATTTCCCCTTAGTTATTACAGCCTCTCTGCCTTCAAGGGAGAGACACAGTCACTATAATGTTCGAATGAACTGCTTCTGAGAATATTCGTTAATCAATACTATATTAAGCTCGAGAGAGAGAGAGAGAGAGAGAGAGAGAGAGAGAGAGAGAGAGGCTGTCTCTTTTTAATCCAAGGGGACCAACATACAATCATCTAATTGAGTTTTGTCAACTTTCATTTCGATTGTGAATCTCTGACAATATTCACTTAGAGAGAGAGAGAGAGAGAGAGAGAGAGAGAGAGAGAGAGAGGTTCAATATATCCAATATATTTTTATCAAAATGTAGAGGGAAAATGCCTTTCCTTCCAGCCCTTAATACGATGCACCGAAAATCCGGAAGATAAGAAAATACCACAAGTGATATCTCTCCAACGTTATTCTGATCACTAGACACCACCAACACTGATTTATTGCTCCCCTCTCTTCCCGTCTTATTCCCCCCTCTTTCCCCTCCCCTTCCCCACCCCGTCCTTTGCAGTAGAGTGGATAAATAAGAAAATGAAGAAGAAGAAGAAGGAGGAGAAGAAGAAGAAGAATAAGAAGAAAAAGAAGAAGCAATGAATCTCAAGGTATAAAAAGCCCTTCCTTGTAAGGAGGAGCCGTTAGAAAGATAGAGATGTTTCTTTTGATGAACAATACCTTCCTTTTGTCTTTGAACCAAGATTTTTGTACAGGTAAAAATTGGAGTATTATATAAAATTATATATAATCCACTCCGATATATATAACTGTAGATATTTTTCTGGTAACGGCTTATTTTCTCTATCTTGAACGTTTAAAACAATGCTTCTCCATTCACCATCTCCTACTTCACGTTTCATAATCCTCAGCCATGTAGACCTGGGTCTTCCAATTGTAGTCAGGGAAAAACGAATATATGTAAAAATAACAGAAACACTGTCTGATAAAGATGGAAAAATTACTTAGAATAAAAAACCAAAGAAATTTAAAATGATCGAATTGATTTTTCAATTTTCTTTAATATAGGAAGGTTTTTATTTGTTAGCCACGTGAACTGCAATAAGTAGATTAGTTAACTAATAGGTAAAGTAATGTTTAAAAGGATTATGTAATATGATGGTTAAAGATATAACTGAATGATATAAAAGATTGGTAAAGTTGTGAAGTGGAAAATAATAATCGTATTAAGGATATACTTTCTTTATCCCTCAATTTTTATCTCTCTCTCTCTTCTCTCACTTTCTTTCTCATTCTCTCTTCTTATCCACATCTCTTTATCTCTGTCTCTCACTTCCTTTTCCTCCATTTCTCTTTCAATGTTTTGCTCTCTTCCACTTTCTTTCTATTACTCTCTTTATCTATCATCTCTCTCTCTCTCTCTCTCTCTCTCTCTCTCTCTCTCTCCAGCACAGCTGAAGTAAAAGACCCCCAAAAGAGGCTGTGCAAAATGGTCCCTCTCGGGGGGAGAGTTACATCCTGCATTATTCATGTTGCGGCAGAAGTCGGGATGGCAATATCCTTCAGTAATCCTGACGTCTCTATTATTTCTATGGCGTCCTGCAAGGGAAGGCCAGGAAGAGATAGCCGGGTGAAGGATCCGTGGATCATACATACACACACACACATACACACACAGATTGTTCTTAGCCCCAAAGTGTATTATTACTGTTGTTGTTTTTGTTGTTTTAAGTTACCAGATTTG
>NC_090758.1:3451274-3453774 GCF_036898095.1 Palaemon carinicauda
AATGTGGAGTGGAGAAAAGTTAATAATAACGAAACACGATATGAAGAAGGAAAACAGAAGAATAATAGAGAAACTACAATACTAGGAGAATATGATGGAATAACATGAATTACTAAAGAGAGCAGTTATAACAGGACAATTTCATATGCAAGAAAAAATACATTGCACGGAAGGTGATGCAAGATAAATAGAAGTTATTAATAGAATAGAATAAATTAAATAATCTAAACATATGAAGCTAATAAACAAGTAGAAGGAAAGTGAATTAAACCGGAAAATTAGTGAAAATTTATTAGTAAAAATTATCCAATAAATATAATTTAGATTTATATGAATAAAAAGTATTCACCTATGAAAATGTATGATTAAGACTGTAAAGTTTTAGAAGATGAAATATTTTGAAAATGTAATACTAGCCACTGAAAACCTAAGAATTTTAATTTGGGATATTGCAATAGAATTCAAATCTAGTTGAAGTTAAAGAGATTTGAGTATATGTGATTATTGTAAATTAAATAAAATATACTAAAAGCAGAAAATAGTTTCTTCAAAATAACCACTTATCAAACCACATATCCTCCCCTGTATGAAAATTAGTATAATTCTTCGTTCATTCATACAGTAGCATTTATCAACTGTAATTTTATACACCAGAGCTAACACTTCTTCAACTTATTTTCCTTAGAGAAAGAGCATAAGGACGTCTCTAAGACCATTTGAAGTTGGGGCCTTAGAACATCCTTAAATGGAGTCAAAGATGGAGCCTGATGACTTCTTCAACGCCAGGGAAAGAGCCCAAGGACATGTCTAAGGCCACTTAAAGATGGAGCCTTAGAATATTTTTAAGGGGAGTCAAAGATGGAGCTTGAAGATTTCCTTAATGCCACTCATAGATGGAGCCAAAGATCCCCTATAAGACCACTTTACGATGGAGCCAAAGATCCCCTATAAGACCACTATACGATGGAGCCATAAAACTACCTCAAGGACACCCACAGATGGAGTCTAAGGACTTCCTAAAGGACACTTAGAGATGGTGCCTAGGAATGTCTGTAAAGCAATAGAAAATGGGGCCTTAGGACTTTCTAAAGGACACTCATTAATGGAGCATGAAGATTTACCTAAAGGCTTTTAGAAATGGAGCTTAAGGATATCTCTAAGGTAAATTAAAGATGTAACCTTAGAATTTTGTCAAAAGTGCCATGACTTTCACAAGGAGAATAAAAGATAAAACCAGGGGAATTGGTGAAGGACACCTAAATGTGGAGCCTAAGGACTTCCCCTAGGACACTTTGAGTCTTTGAATATGACTACGGACACTTAAAGGTGGAACCTTAGAACTTTAAAAAGGATTGAGCTTGAGGAGTTCCCTAAGGACAGATAAAAGGGAGCTAAAGGACTTTCCACAGGACACATAGGTATAAAGCCTTAGTTAGAACTTGTAGAAAGACATTTCAGAAGGATCTTAAGGAATTCCCTCAGGTTACTTAAAATATGGAGTTTTAGGACTTTAGCCATGCCATTTTAGCTATAACCAAAATAATTCCTAAGTACTTCTCCCAGAGATACATTACAACAGGGTTCTAATCAAGATTTCATACTATTTATTTTGACATCTATCGTGACTAATGGAGTGAATTTATTAAAGAAAAAAAAAGTATTTTTAGATTCTTATAAAAACACGTATAATTTCCTAGTAATTTAATCAGTATATTAAAACACTATTAAGGGTTTACCATGAATTAATTTAGTTAAGATGGAATAATTGATTTAAAAAAAACATAAAGTGCCTCATTGTATATATGCCTGAAGCATATCATTCTATACTCCAAAAATTTGACCTTTTTAATTGCATTTTCTCTAGACTTCTGCCAGTCAAACATATATCACACACACACTCCAAAGATAAGTTAATTCTAGTGATCAAATAATTTTTTTCTTATTCAAATATAATTTATCTATTTAATCATGTATTTATTTATTTTTTTAAATGCTTATTTGTCATTTGATTAACTCGCCTATACACTTAATACTCTGTCTTCTACTGCTACATCTATGTGATGATATGCCATGGAGATGTAATGTATCGTTGGAAAAATGTATAAAATAAATGAATGATTTATTATAATGAAAATCTAGTCCAAAATATGTTTTAAAAAATAGATTCTCTTCATATACCTTTCAAGACATACTTGCTTCACAAAATCCCAAGTCCTTATAGAAATACATTGTTAACATATATAACAACAGATACATACTGAGTTTTTCTTTTGTAAAACTCTTAGTTCTATAAGTTGTCGAGATTTTTCAGAAGGAAAAAGTTTTGAATGGATTTGGACAAAAGGAGAAAAAACGACAGTAGGCTTATAGACCCATGTAGGTAAGATGGAGGTCTTTTGTGTTTTTTATCTATGATGTATAGACCTAATAGGCCATTTTCTATTCAATTTGATTCAGTGGCCCAAAAGACCTGTGGTTCCTACTCCTAAATATTATTGAT
>NC_090758.1:3461274-3475305 GCF_036898095.1 Palaemon carinicauda
TATTTGGATAAGCCAGATGCTCTAAGCCAAAGAGCTCCAATATGGAAAAATAGCCCAGTGAGGAATGGAAAAAGGAAATAAATAAAGGATGAGAAGAAATTAACAATAAATCATTCAAAAAAACAGTAACAATGTCAAAACAGATACATTATTATTATTATTATTATTATTATTATTATTATTATTATTATTATTATTATTATTATTATTATTATTATTATTATTATTATTATTTTTATTATTATTATTATTATTATTATTATTATTATTATCATTATTATTATTATTACTTGCTAAGCCACAACCTCAGTTGGAAAAGCAGGACACTATACGCCAGGGGCCCAAAAGGGGAAAGTAACCCAGCGAGGAAAGGAAACAAGGAAAAATAAAATATTTTAAGAAAAGTAACAACATGAAAATAAATATTTCCTCTACAAACTATAAAACTTTAATAAAACAAGAGGGAAATAAATTAGATAGAAATGTGTGCCCGAGTGTACACTCAAGCAAAAGAACTCGAACCCAAGACAGCGGAGGACCCTGGAATAGAGGTCTTGGCACTACGCAAGACTAGAAAACAATGCTTTGATTTTGATTTTGAAAATATATAAACTAGAAAAAGACTTATGTCCACTTATTACAAAAAAAAAAAAAAAAAACTTTTCCTGCAACTTTGAACTTTTGAAGTTCTACTGATTCAACAACCCGATTAGGAAGATCATTCCACAACTTGGTAACAGCTGGAATAAAACTTCTAGAGTACTGCGTAGTATTGAGTCTTATGATGGAGAAGGCCTGGCTATTAGAATTAACTGCCTGCCTAGTGTTACGAACAGGATAAAATTGTCCAGGGAGATCTGAATATAAACGACGGTGCAAAAGATCAATATCTAGATCAGGAATACGAAATTTAATAAACCGTAAGTTTCTGTCCAAAAAAATTTGAGGAGAATCGACAGCTAAACACCAGACAGGGGAGCAATACTCAAAACAAGGTAGATTGAAAGAATAAAACACTTCTTCAGAATAGATTGATCACTAAAAATCTTAAAAGATTTTCTCAATAATCCATTTTTTTTTTTTTGGTAATTGAAGAAAACACAGACCTAATGTGTTTATCAAAAGTAAATTTCTGTCGAGAATCACACCTAAGATTTTAAAAGTCATACAAATTTAAAGAAACGTTATCAATACTGAGATCCAGATGTTGAGGAGCCACCGTCCTTGACCTACTTACAATACAACTTAAAATTTTTTTAGGATTCAACTTCATACCCCTTGGTTTACACCATGCACTAATTTCCGCTAGATCTCTATCAAGGGATTCAGCAACCTCAGATCTATAATTCAGGGGAGGGAATTGATGCAAAGAGAGTAGCATCATCTGTATATGCAACAAGCTGGTTTTCTAGGCCAAACCACATGTCTTGTGTATATAGTTTGAAAAGTAATGGGCCAAGAACAGTACCCTGTGGAATACTAGATATCACATTCCTATACTCACTATGGTGCCGAACTACAACAACTCTTTCAGATCTATTACTTAAAAAATCAATAACAATACTAAGGAACGACCCACCTGTTTGAGTTTGAAAACAAGGGCCTCATAATTAACACGGTCACATGTAGCATTAAATCAAGTCCAATCATATTAACTTCCTGACCACAATCAAGGGATTTCTGTACAGTATTAGAGATTGTATGAAGGGCATCACATCCTCTAAAGCCTATACAAAAACAAATGTATGCATGTATATATATATATATATATATATATATATATATATATATATATATATATATATATATATATATATATATATATATATATATATATATATATATATATATCCAAATAAGCCATATATATTTTTGATACATTAATGTCTGGATTCTCTTAACGACCTGGGATCAGAGCCCCAGGCGAAATCACGCAAAGACAAGAGCTTGGGTCCGGCCGGAAATCGAACCCTGGTCGGCAAGCTTGTATAGACAGTGACTAAGCCACTTGGCCACGAAGAACGATAAAAGTCAATGACAATTCTTCTGTACTTATACCTGTCGAATTCAGGTGTTTTGTACTTAGAATTGAAATCAACCCATCTTCACCATCGTAGCCAATTGGTAGTTTGTTACTTGGCATTCAATTAATGATAAATTTTGCACATTTAGACGTGTTTTTCATATTCAAATAAGCCCTATATATTTTTGATACATTAATGTCTGGATTCTCTTAACGACCTGGGATCAGAGCCTCAGGCGAAATCACGCAAAGACAAGAGCTTGGGTCCGGCCGGGAATCGAACCCTGGTCGGCAAGCTTGTATAGACAGTGACTAAGCCACTTGGCCACGAAGAACGATAAAAGTCAATGACAATTCTTCTGTACTTATACCTGTCAAATTCAGGTGTTTTGTACTTAGAATTGCAATCAACCCATCTTCACCATCGTAGCCAATTGGTAGTTTGTTACTTGGCATTCAATTAATGATAAATTTTGCACATTTAGACGTGTTTTTCATATTCAAATAAGCCATATATATTTTTGATACATTAATGTCTGGATTCTCTTAACGACCTGGGATCAGAGCCCCAGGCGAAATCACGCAAAGACAAGAGCTTGGGTCCGGCCGGGAATCGAACCCTAGTCGGCAAGCTTGTATAGACAGTGACTAAGCCACTTGGCCACGAAGAAATATAAAAGTCAATGACAATTCTTCTGTACTTATATCTGTCGAATTCAGGTGTTTTGTACTTAGAATTAAAATCAACCCATCTTCACCATCGTAGCCGATTGGTAGTTCGTTACTTGGCATTCAATTAATGATAAATTTTGCACATTTAGACGTGTTTTTCATATTCAAATAAGCCATATATATTTTTGATACATTAATGTCGTGATTCTCTTAACGACCTGGGATCAGAGCCCCAGGCGAAATCACGCAAAGACAAGAGCTTGGGTCTGGCCGGGAATCGAACCCTCGTCGGCAAGCTTGTATAGACAGTGACTAAGCCACTTGGCCACGAAGAACGATAAAAGTCAATGACAATTCTTCTGTACTTATACCTGTCGAATTCAGGTGTTTTGTACTTAGAATTGAAATCAACCCATCTTCACCATCGTAGCCAATTGGTAGTTTGTTACTTGGCATTCAATTAATGATAAATTTTGCACATTTAGACGTGTTTTTCATATTCAAATAAGCCATATATATTTTTGATACATTAATGTCTGGATTCTCTTAACGACCTGGGATCAGAGCCCCAGGCGAAATCACGCAAAGACAAGAGCTTGGGTCCGGCCGGGAATCGAACCCTGGTCGGCAAGCTTGTATAGACAGTGACTAAGCCACTTGGCGACGAAGAAAGATAAAAGTCAATGACAATTTTTCTGTTTATATACTCTCGAATTCAGGTGTTTTGTACTTAGAATTGAATTCAACACATCTTCACCTTCGTAGCCAATTGGTAGTTTGTTACTTGGCATTCAATTAATGATAAATTTTGCACATTTAGACGTGTTTTTCATATTCAAATAAGCCATATATATTTTTGATACATTAATGTCTGGATTCTCTTAACTACCTGGGATCAGAGAACCCCAGCGAAATCACGCAAAGACAAGAGCTTGGGTCCGGCCGGGAATCGAACCCTGGTCGGCAAGCTTGTATAGACAGTGACTAAGCCACTTAGCCACAAAGAAAGATAAAAGTCAATGACAATTCTTCTGTACTTATACCTGTCAAATTCAGGTGTTTTTTTACTTAGAATTGAAATCAACCCATCTTCACCATAGTAGCCAATTGGTAGTTTGTTACTTGGCATTCAATTAATGATAAATTTTGCACATTTAGACGTGTTTTTCATATTTAAATAAGCCATATATATTTTTGATACATTAATGTCTGGATTCTCTTAACGACCTGGGATCAGAGCCCCAGGCGAAATAACGCAAAGACAAGAGCTTGGGTCCGGCCGGGAATCGAACCCTGGTCGGCAAGCTTGTATAGACAGTGACTAAACCACTTGGCCCCGAAGAAAGATAAAAGTCAATGACAATTCTTCTGTACTTACACCTGTCGAATTAAGGTGTTTTGTACTTAGAATTGAAATCAACCCATCTTCACCATCGTAGCCAATTGGTAGTCTGTTACTTGGCATTCAATTAATGATAAAATTCGCACATTTAGACGTGTTTTTCATATTCAAATAAGCCATATATATTTTTGATACATTAATGTCTGGATTTTCTTAACGACCTGGGATCAGAGCCCCAGGCGAAATCACGCAAAGACAAGAGCTTGGGTCCGGCCGGGAATCGAACCCTGGTCGGCATGCTTGTATAGACAGTGACTAAGCCACTTGGCCACGAAAAAAGATAAAAGTCAATGACAATTCTTCTGTACTTATACCTGTCGAATTCAGGTGTTTTGTACTTAGAATTGAAATCAACCCATCTTCACCATCGTAGCCAATTGGTAGTCTGTTACTTGGCATTCAATTAATGATAAAATTTGCACATTTAGACGTGTTTTTCATATTCAAATAAGCCATATATATTTTTGATACATTAATGTCTGGATTCTCTTAACGACCTGGGATCAGAGCCTCAGGCGAAATCACGCAAAGACAAGAGCTTGGGTCCGGCCGGGAATCGAACCCTGGTCGGCAAGCTTGTATAGACAGTGACTAAGCCACTTGGCCACGAAGAACGATAAAAGTCAATGACAATTCTTCTGTATTTATACCTGTCGAATTCAGGTGTTTTGTACTTAGAATTGCAATCAACCCATCTTCACCATCGTAGCCAATTGGTAGTTTGTTACTTGGCATTCAATTAATGATAAATTTTGCACATTTAGACGTGTTTTTCATATTCAAATAAGCCATATATATTTTTGATATATTAATGTCTGGATTCTCTTAACGACCTGGGATCAGAGCCCCAGGCGAAATCACGCAAAGACAAGAGCTTGGGTCCGGCCGGGAATCGAACCCTAGTCGGCAAGCTTGTATAGACAGTGACTAAGCCATTTGGCCACGAAGAAATATAAAAGTCAATGACAATTCTTCTGTACTTATATCTGTCGAATTCAGGTGTTTTGTACTTAGAATTGAAATCAACCCATCTTCACCATCGTAGCCGATTGGTAGTTCGTTACTTGGCATTCAATTAATGATAAATTTTGCACATTTAGACGTGTTTTTCATATTCAAATAAGCCATATATATTTTTGATACATTAATGTCGTGATTCTCTTAACGACCTGGGATCAGAGCCCCAGGCGAAATCACGCAAAGACAAGAGCTTGGGTCCGGCCGGGAATCGAATCCTGGTCGGCAAGCTTGTATAGACAGTGACTAAGCCACTTGGCCACGAAGAACGATAAAAGTCAATGACAATTCTTCTGTACGTATACCTGTCGAATTCAGGTGTTTTGTACTTAGAATTGAAATCAACCCATCTTCACCATCGTAGCCAATTGGTAGTCTGTTACTTGGCATTCAATTAATGATAAAATTTGCACATTTAGACGTGTTTTTCATATTCAAATAAGCCATATATATTTTTGATACATTAATGTCTGGATTCTCTTAACGACCCGGGATCAGAGCCCCAGGCGAAATCACGCAAAGACAAGAGCTTGGGTCCGGCCGGGAATCGAACCCTAGTCGGCAAGCTTGTATAGACAGTGACTAAGCCACTTGGCCACGAAGAAATATAAAAGTCAATGACAATTCTTCTGTACTTATATCTGTCGAATTCAGGTGTTTTGTACTTAGAATTGAAATCAACCCATCTTCACCATCGTAGCCGATTGGTAGTTCGTTACTTGGCATTCAATTAATGATAAATTTTGCACATTTAGACGTGTTTTTCATATTCAAATAAGCCATATATATTTTTGATACATTAATGTCGTGATTCTCTTAACGACCTGGGATCAGAGCCCCAGGCGAAATCACGCAAAGACAAGAGCTTGGGTCTGGCCGGGAATCGAACCCTGGTCGGCAAGCTTGTATAGACAGTGACTAAGCCACTTGGCCACGAAGAACGATAAAAGTCAATGACAATTCTTCTGTACTTATACCTGTCGAATCCAGGTGTTTTGTACTTAGAATTGAAATCAACCCATCTTCACTATCGTAGCCAATTGGTAGTTTGTTACTTGGCATTCAATTAATGATAAATTTTGCACATTTAGACGTGTTTTTCATATTCAAATAAGCCATATATATTTTTGATACATTAATGTCTGGATTCTCTTAACGACCTGGGATCAGAGCCCCAGGCGAAATCACGCAAAGACAAGAGCTTGGGTCCGGCCGGGAATCGAACCCTGGTCGGCAAGCTTGTATAGACAGTGACTAAGCCACTTGGCCACGAAGAAAGATAAAAGTCAATGACAATTTTTCTGTACTTATACCTGTCGAATTCAGGTGTTTTGTACTTAGAAATGAAATCAACACATCTTCACCTTCGTAGCCAATTGGTAGTTTGTTACTTGGCATTCAATTAATGATAAATTTTGCACATTTAGACGTGTTTTTCATATTCAAATAAGCCATATATATTTTTGATACATTAATGTCTGGATTCTCTTAACTACCTGGGATCAGAGAACCCCAGCGAAATCACGCAAAGACAAGAGCTTGGGTCTGGCCGGGAATCGAACCCTGGTCGGCAAGCTTGTATAGACAGTGACTAAGCCACTTGGCCACGAAGAAAGATAAAAGTCAATGACAATTCTTCTGTACTTATACCTGTCGAATTCAGGTGTTTTGTACTTAGAATTGAAATCAACCCATCTTCACCATCGTAGCCAATTGGTAGTCCGTCACTTGGCATTCAATTAATGATAAATTTTGCACATTTAGACGTGTTTTTCATATTCAAATAAGCCATATATATTTTTGATACATTAATGCCTGGATTCTCTTAACGACCTGGGATCAGAGCCCCAGGCGAAATCACGCAAAGACAAGAGCTTGGGTCCGGTCGGGAATCGAACCCTGGTCGGCAAGCTTGTATAGACAGTGACTAAGCCACTTGGCCACGAAGAACAATAAAAGTCAATGACAATTCTTCTTTACTTATACCTGTCAAATTCAGGTGTTTTTTACTTTGAATTGAAATCAACCCATCTTCACCATCGTAGCCAATTGGTAGTTTGTTACTTGGCATTCAATTAATGATAAATTTTGCACATTTAGACGTGTTTTTCATATTTAAATAAGCCATATATATTTTTGATACTTTAATGTCTGGATTCTCTTAACGACCTGGGATCAGAGCCCCAGGCGAAATAACGCAAAGACAAGAGCTTGGGTCCGGCGGGGAATCGAACCCTGGTCGGCAAGCTTGTATAGACAGTGACTAAACCACTTGGCCCCGAAGAAAGATAAAAGTCAATGACAATTCTTCTGTACTTACACCTGTCAAATTAAGGTGTTTTGTATTTAGAATTGAAATCAACACATCTTCACCATCGTAGCCAATTGGTAGTCTGTTACTTGGCATTCAATTAATGATTAAATTTGCACATTTAGACGTGTTTTTCATATCCAAATAAGCCATATATATTTTTGATACATTAATGTCTGGATTCTCTTAACGACCTGGGATCAGAGCCCCAGGCGAAATCATGCAAAGACAAGAGCTTGGGTCCGGCCGGGAATCGAACCCTGGTCGGCATGCTTGTATAGACAGTGACTAAGCCACTTGGCCACGAAAAAAGATAAAAGTCAATGACAATTCTTCTGTACTTATACCTGTCGAATTCAGGTGTTTTGTACTTAGAATTTAAATCAACCCATCTTCACCATCGTAGCCAATTGGTAGTCTGTTACTTGGCATTCAATTAATGATAAAATTTGCACATTTAGACGTGTTTTTCATATTCAAATAAGCCATATATATTTTTGATACATTAATGTCTGGATTTTCTTAACGACCTGGGATCAGAGCCTCAGGCGAAATCACGCAAAGACAAGAGCTTGGGTCCGGCCGGGAATCGAACCCTGGTCGGCAAGCTTGTATAGACAGTGACTAAGCCACTTGGCCACGAAGAACGATAAAAGTCAATGACAATTCTTCTGTACTTATACCTGTCAAATTCAGGTGTTTTGTACTTAGAATTGCAATCAACCCATCTTCACCATCGTAGCCAATTGGTAGTTTGTTACTTGGCATTCAATTAATGATAAATTTTGCACATTTAGACGTGTTTTTCATATCCAAATAAGCCATATATATTTTTGATACATTAATGTCTGGATTCTCTTAACGACCTGGGATCAGAGCCCCAGGCGAAATCACGCAAAGACAAGAGCTTGGGTCCGGCCGGGAATCGAACCCTAGTCGGCAAGCTTGTATAGACAGTGACTAAGCCACTTGGCCACGAAGAAATATAAAAGTCAATGACAATTCTTCTGTACTTATATCTGTCGAATTCAGGTGTTTTGTACTTAGAATTGAAATCAACCCATCTTCACCATCGTAGCCGATTGGTAGTTCGTTACTTGGCATTCAATTAATGATAAATTTTGCACATTTAGACGTGTTTTTCATATTCAAATAAGCCATATATATTTTTGATACATTAATGTCGTGATTCTCTTAACGACCTGGGATCAGAGCCCCAGGCGAAATCACGCAAAGACAAGAGCTTGGGTCCGGCCGGGAATCGAACCCTGGTCGGCAAGCTTGTATAGACAGTGACTAAGCCACTTGGCCACGAAGAACGATAAAAGTCAATGACAATTCTTCTGTACTTATACCTGTCGAATTCAGGTGTTTTGTACTTAGAATTGAAATCAACCCATCTTCACCATCGTAGCCAATTGGTAGTCTGTTACTTGGCATTCAATTAATGATAAAATTTGCACATTTAGACGTGTTTTTCATATTCAAATAAGCCATATATATTTTTGATACATTAATGTCTGGATTCTCTTAACGACCTGGGATCAGAGCCCCAGGCGAAATCACGCAAAGACAAGAGCTTGGGTCCGGCCGGGAATCGAACCCTAGTCGGCAAGCTTGTATAGACAGTGAATAAGCCACTTGGCCACGAAGAACGATAAAAGTCAATGACAATTCTTCTGTACTTATACCTGTCGAATTCAGGTGTTTTATACTTAGAATTGAAATCAACCCATCTTCACCATCGTAGCCAATTGGTAGTTTGTTACTTGGCATTCAATTAATGATAAATTTTGTACATTTAGACGTGTTTTTCATATTCAAATAAGCCATATATATTTTTGATACATCAATGTCTGGATTCTCTTAACGACCTGGGATCAGAGCCCCAGGCGAAATCACGCAAAGACAAGAGCTTGGGTCCGGCCGGGAATCGAACCCTAGTCGGCAAGTTTGTATAGACAGTGACTAAGCCACTTGGCCACGAAGAAATATAAAAGTCAATGACAATTCTTCTGTACTTATACCTGTCGAATTCAGGTGTTTTGTACTTAGAATTTAAATCAACCCATCTTCACCATCGTAGCCAATTGGTAGTTTGTTACTTGGCATTCAATTAATGATAAATTTTGCACATTTAGAAGTGTTTTTCATATTCAAATAAGCCATATATATTTTTGATATATCAATGTCTGGATTCTCTTAACGACCTGGGATCAGAGCCCCAGGCGAAATCACGCAAAGACAAGAGCTTGGGTCCGGCGGGAATCGAACCCTGGTCGGCAAGCTTGTATAGACAGTGACTAAGCCACTTGGCCACGAAGAAAGATAAAAGTCAATGACAATTCTTCTTTACTTATACCTGTTGAATTCAGGTGTTTTGTACTTAGAATTGAAATCAACCCATCTTCACCATCGTAGCCAATTGGTAGTTTGTTACTTGGCATTCAATTAATGATAAATTTTGCACATTTAGAAGTGTTTTTCATATTCAAATAAGCCATATATATTTTTGATACATTAATGTCTGGATTCTCTTAACGACCTGGGATCAGAGCCCCAGGCGAAATCACGCAAAGACAAGAGCTTGGGTCCGGCCGGGAATCGAACCCTGGTCGGCAAGCTTGTATAGACAGTGACTAAGCCACTTGGCCACGAAGAACGATAAAAGTCAATGACAATTCTTTTGTACTTATACCTGTCGAATTCAGGTGTTTTGTACTTAGAATTGAAATCAACCCATCTTCACCATCGTAGCCAATTGGTAGTTTGTTACTTGGCATTCAATTAATGATAAATTTTGCACATTTAGACGTGTTTTTCATATTCAAATAAGCCATATATATTTTTGATACATTAATGTCTTGATTCTCTTAACGACCTGGGATCAGAGCCCCAGGCGAAATCACGCAAAGAAAAGAGCTTGGGTCCGGCGGGGAATCGAACCCTAGTCGGCAAGCTTGTATAGACAGTGACTAAGCCACTTGGCCACGAAGAAATATAAAAGTCAATGACAATTCTTCTGTACTTATATCTGTCGAATTCAGGTGTTTTGTACTTAGAATTGAAATCAACCCATCTTCACCATCGTAGCCGATTGGTAGTTCGTTACTTGGCATTCAATTAATGATAAATTTTGCATATTTAGACGTGTTTTTCATATTCAAATAAGACATATATATTTTTGATACATTAATGTCTGGATTCTCTTAACGACCTGGGATCAGAGCCCCAGGCGAAATCACGCAAAGACAAGAGCTTGGGTCCGGCGGGGAATCGAACCCTGGTCGGCAAGCTTGTATAGACAGTGACTAAGCCACTTGGCCCCGAAGAAAGATAAAAGTCAATGACAATTCTTCTGTACTTATACTTGTCGAATTGAGGTGTTTTGTACTTAGAATTGAAATCAACCCATCTTCACCATCGTAGCCAATTGGTAGTCTGTTACTTGGCATTCAATTAATGATAAAATTTGCACATTTAGATGTGTTTTTCATATTCAAATAAGCCATATATATTTTTGATACATTAATGTCTGGATTCTCTTAACGACCTGGGATCAGAGCCCCAGGCGAAATCACGCAAAGACAAGAGCTTGGGTCCGGCCGGGAATCGAACCCTGGTCGGCATGCTTGTATAGACAGTGACTAAGCCACTTAGCCACGAAGAAAGATAAAAGTCAATGACAATTCTTCTGTACTTATACCTGTCGAATTGAGGTGTTTTGTACTTAGAATTGAAATCAACCCATCTTCACCATCGTAGCCTATTGGTAGTCTGTTACTTGGCATTCAATTAATGATATAATTTGCACATTTAGACGTGTTTTTCATATTCAAATAAGCCATATATATTTTTGATACATTAATGTCTGGATTCTCTTAACGACCTGGGATCAGAGCCCCAGGCGAAATCACGCAAAGACAAGAGCTTGGGTCCGGCCGGGAATCGAACCCTGGTCGGCAAGCTTGTATAGACAGTGACTAAGCCACTTGGCCACGAAGAACGATAAAAGTCAATGACAATTCTTCTGTACTTATACCTGTCGAATTCAGGTGTTTCGTACTTAGAATTGAAATCAACCCATCTTCACCATCGTAGCCAATTGGTAGTTTGTTACTTGGCATTCAATTAATGATAAATTTTGTACATTTAGACGTGTTTTTCATATTCAAATAAGCCATATATATTTTTGATACATCAATGTCTGGATTCTCTTAACAACCTGGGATCAGAGCCCCAGGCGAAATCACGCAAAGACAAGAGCTTGGGTCCGGCCGGGAATCGAACCCTAGTCGGCAAGCTTGTATAGACAGTGACTAAGCCACTTGGCCATGAAGAAATATAAAAGTCAATGACAATTCTTCTGTACTTATACATGTCGAATTCAGGTGTTTTGTACTTAGAATTGAAATCAACCCATCTTCACCATCGTAGCCAATTGGTAGTTTGTTACTTGGCATTCAATTAATGATAAATTTTGCACATTTAGAAGTGTTTTTCATATTCAAATAAGCCATATATATTTTTGATACATCAATGTCTGGATTCTCTTAAAGACCTGGGATCAGAGCCCCAGGCGAAATCACGCAAAGACAAGAGCTTGGGTCCGGCCGGGAATCGAACCCTAGTCGGCAAGCTTGTATAGACAGTGACTAAGCCACTTGGCCACGAAGAAAGATAAAAGTCAATGACAATTCTTCTGTAATTATACTTGTCGAATTCAGGTGTTTTGTACTTAGAATTGAAATCAACCCATCTTCACCATCGTAGCCAATTGGTAGTTTGTTACTTGGCATTCAATTAATGATAAATTTTGGACATTTAGAAGTGTTTTTCATATTCAAATAAGCCATATATATTTTTGATACATTAATGTTTGGATTCTCTTAACGACCTGGGATCAGAGCCCCAGGCGAAATCACGCAAAGACAAGAGCATGGGTCCGGCCGAAAATCGAACCCTGGTCGGCAAGCTTGTATAGACAGTGACTAAGCCACTTGGCCACGAAGAAAGATAAAAGTCAATGACAATTCTTCTGTACTTATACCTGTTGAATTCAGGTGTTTTGCACTTAGAATTGAAATCAACCCATCTTCACCATCGTAGCCAATTGGTAGTTTGTTACCTGGCATTCAATTAATGATAAATTTTGCACATTTAGACGTGTTTTTCATATTCAAATAAGCCATATATATTTTTGATACATTAATGTCTGGATTCTCTTAACGACCTGGAATCAGAGCCCCAGGCGAAATCACGCAAAGACAAGAGCTTGGGTCCGGCCGGGAATCGAACCCTGGTCGGCAAGCTTGTATAGACAGTGACTAAGCCACTTGGCCACGAAGAAAGATAAAAGTCAATGACAATTTTTCTGTACTTATATTGTCGAATTCAGGTGTTTTGTACTTAGAATTGAAATCAACCCATCTTCACCATCGTAGCCAATTGATAGTTTGTTATTTGGCATTCAATTAATGATAAATTTTGCACATTTAGACGTGTTTTTCATATTCAAATAAGCCATATATATTTTTGATACATTGATGTCTGGATTCTCTTAACGACCTGGGATCAGAGCCCTAAGCGAAATCACGCAAAGACAAGAGCTTGGGTCCGGCCGGGAATCGAACCCTGGTCGGCATGCTTGTATAGACAGTGACTAAGCCACTTGGCCACGAAGAAAAATAAAAGTCAATGACAATTCTTCTGTACTTATACCTGTCGAATTCAGGTGTTTTGTTCTTAGAATTGAAATCAACCCATCTTCACCATCGTAGCCAATTGGTAGTCTGTTACTTGGCATTCAGTTAATGATAAATTTTGCACGTTTAGACGTGTTTTTCATATTCAAATAAGCCATATATATTTTTGATACATTAATGTCTGGATTCTCTTAACGACCTAGGATCAGAGCCCCAGGCGAAATCACGCAAAGACAAGAGCTTGGGTCCGGCCGGGAATCGAACACTGGTCGGCAAGCTTGTAGAGACAGTGACTAAGCCACTTGGCCACGAAGAAAGATAAAAGTCAATGACAATTCTTCTGTACTTATACCTGTCGAATTCAGGTGTTTTGTACTTAGAATTGAAATCAACCCATCTTCACCATCATAGCCAATTGGTAGTTTGTTACTTGGCATTCAATTAATGATAAATTTTGCACATTTAGAACGTGTTTTTCATATTCAAATAAGCCATATATATTTTTGATACATCAATGTTTGGATTCTCTTAACGACCTGGGATCAGAGCCACAGGCGAAATCACGCAAAGACAAGAGCTTGGGTCCGGCCGAAAATCGAACCCTGGTCGGCAAGCTTGTATAGACAGTGACTAAGCCACTTGGCCACGAAGAAAGATAAAAGTCAATGACAATTCTTCTGTACTTATACCTGTCGAATTCAGGTGTTTTGTACTTAGAATTGAAATCAACCCATCTTCACCATCGTAGCCAATTGGTAGTTTGTTACTTGGCATTCAATTAATGATAAATTTTGCACATTTAGAAGTGTTTTTCATATCCAAATAAGCCATATATATTTTTGATACATTAATGTTTGGATTCTCTTAACGACCTGGGATCAGAGCCCCAGGCGAAATCACG
>NC_090758.1:3490805-3495805 GCF_036898095.1 Palaemon carinicauda
CCCAAAACAAATTAAGAAAAGGCGTAATTGAACTACATCCTTTTCGGTAGAACTTCAAAAGTTCAAACTTGCAGCTAATGTTTTTATGTAGAACAATCTGTTTATAGTTTATTTATGAAATATCGGTCTTCATGTTGTTACTATTTTTAAAATAGTTTATTAATTGTTAATTACTTCTCTTGTAGTTTATTTATTTCCTTATTTCCTCTCCTCACTGGGCTATTTTTCTCTGTTGGAGCTCTTATAGCCTCTTCCTTTTTCAACTAGGGTTGTAATTTAGCTAAAACTAATAATAATAAACATTGATATAAAATCTTTCAAAATCTTTTACCAGAATTAGCAGTTTCTTTTCACTGTCCCAAACAAATAATTAGGATAGAATATATCTTCGCAGGTAAATTGTACTTAATTTAAGCTTCAAATAGTTTTTAATAAGAAATAAGCTTCTGCTCTAATATACCTTTGATGAAATATATTCTATTAATAGACTGTGGAAACCTATTGGAAACTTCTATGCCTGGTGATCTGCTGGACTGAGGTTCGAGTTTTGCCAAAGCTTGATAGTTCCCTTAGTGGCTGCAACCTCACCATCTTTGTAAGCTGAGGATGGTAGGTTTATGGAAACTTATAGATTTTTTCTGAGTCATCAGCAGCCAATGCCTGGCCCTCCCTGGTCCTAACTTGGATTCAGAGGGGGCTTGGGAGCTAATCATTTATATATGGCCAGAGTTCAGGGCAATGTCCCTGTCCCTTGCCTCTGCCATTCATGGGAGGCCTTTAAACATTCAACAAATAGTGGTACAAAATTGTGTATTTTCGAGGCCTGGGAATTTAGAAAAAAACTAGGCTTTCAATTACTCATTTCAATATGTTTATTACTGAGTCCAATATTAGTTTTCAGAATTTGGCTATTTCGCTCCGGAGTTAATCAGAACGAATATCGATTATTAAGTTCCTGATATGATACATTTAGTAATTATTCCTTTTAATTATACGAGCATTCCCAAATAATAGTTAATTAGGGTAACTAAATTTGCCAGTGAATAAAAATCATATTTTTTTTCTTATTGGTAGTTATATAAACAAAATTCACATTTCAATTTATTGCTAGTTATATAAAAAAATTCATATTTTTTCCTTATTGGCAGTTATATGAATAAAAGTTCATATTTTTTCCATAGTTATATATGTTTTATAGTCTGTATATTGATCAACTTTCATCATTTACAGCAAAGTTAATAAGTTAATAAGAGTTGATAAGTTAATAAGTTAATAAGTTAATAAGCTAATAAGTTAAAAAGTTGACAAGTTAATAAGTTAATAAGTTAATAAGTTAATAAGTTAATAAGTTAATAAGGTATTGTAATTCCTCTTCGGAGTGAACATCTTTTCGAATGATCAACTATTACATTAAATATCTATCATTCAATGTAATCTGAATCATCCTTTTTTCTTTGTTATATCAACAATTCATAGATATTAGGACATAATCATTATTCATAAAAAAGTAAGGAAAATTAGGATATGATATAATCTAACTGTCATTTTCAGTGTCACGAAACTGAATTTCAGTTCGTCAAAAAACTAGATTAATTCGATCTGTATATGACGATGATACGGTTTAATTTTGAATAAATTAATAAATAATTTCGAGAAATGAGAAAGATTTTGAGTTTTCTGATAAAATATATGGCCATTAATTCAAAATAGCTTAGCTTAAAGTCTCTTAAAATCATCTTATTATAAAATGGGAAATTTAATAAACCTATATCAACATTTATAAGAATATATATGTTGAAAATAACTTCAGTTAATAATAAATATTTTATTTTTTCGGATAAAATATATAGCCACTAGTTCAAATTCACTTAGCCTGGGTAGTAGGTTCGCCATGGCACCAGCCACCCGTTGAGATACTACCCCTAGGGAAATATGGGGTCCTTTGATTGGCCAGACAGTACTACATTGGATCCTTCTCTCTGGTTACGGTTCATGTTCCCTTTGCCTACACATGAACCGAATAGTCTGGCTCATTCTTTACATATGCTCCTCTGTCCTCATACACCTGACAACACTGAGACTACCAAACAATTCGTCTTCATTCAAGGGGTTAACTACTACACTGTACTTGTTCAGTGGCTTCTTTTCTCTTGGTAAGGGTAAAAGAGACTCTTTAGCTATGGTAAGAAGTTCCTGTAGGAGAAGGACACTCCAAAATCAAACAATTGTTCTCTAGTCTTGGGTAGTGCCATAGCCTCTGTACCATAGTATTCCACAGTCTTGGGGTAGAGTTCTCTTGCTTGAGGGTACACTCGAGCACACTATTCTATCTTATTTCTCTTCCTCTTGTTTTGTTAAGTTTTTCTTGTATATAAAGGAAATATTTGTTTAGGTGATGTTACTGTTCTTAAAATATTTAAATTTTTCCGTATTTCCTTCCTTACTGGGCTATTTTCCCTGTGGGAGCTTCGGGCCTTATAGCATCACGTTTTTCCAACCAGGGTTGTAGCTAGCAAGTAATAATAATAATGATAATAATAGCATAAATCTCTTAATTCCTGTTATTGTGACATGGAAAATTGAACAAACCACCTTCAATATTCATAAAATTATAAATGTTGAAAATATTTTCCTTCCATCCAATATCCAAAAAAGAGATTTATTAACGTTTTGGTTCAATTAAAACCATCTCGAATTCTTCTCTAACTATTTTCACCTTCCAAAAAATGCAGCGTCCTTCTCAATTTGGGTTGTGAAAAATATCCTTAATTTTTTTTATTGAATATCTTACATTTCTCTTATACCATTCCATTTCCTTTAATGGGGAAAGGAAAAAGGAAAAATTGAATAAAAATGACATCAAAGAGACACAAGGCTCCCGTCCATTTAAGACTTTCATCTTGGACTTATTTAAAAAAAATGTTCTGTAAGAAATGAAGGTTGTAAAAATAGTTTCTTTTCTTCTTCTGCAAAACGACCTTTGACTTTCAATCTTTTCTGGGTCGTTCGAATCATAAAATTATTTTAACACTGAGATTTTAAACTAGTTCTTTTTCAAGAATATGCTTTGGTTACTGGGACTAAGTTGTCCCTAAATTTAATGTTAATATCCAGGTTTTGAAATATAGAGCCCTTTTAGTCACTGTAATTAGGTAGCTAATCGATCTAGAACTTATTCGTTTTCAAGAACATGCTTCAGTTACTAGGATAAGTATTCCCTAAAGTTAATGTTAATATCTACGGTTTTGAGAAATATAGAACATTTTCAGCCACTGCAAATAGGCAGATATTAAAACTAGGATTTACTCGTTTTCAAGGACATGATTCAATTACTGTGATAAAGCGGTCTTATATTTAATGTTAATATCTAGGTTCTGAAATAAAGACATTTTTTAGCAATTGCAATTAGGTAGCCCAATAAACTAGGACTTATTTAATTTCAAGAACTTATTTTGGTTACTGTGATCAATTAGTCCTTATATTTAATGTTAAGCTTCAGAGATCAAATCACAAAGAAATAATTCACATAATTTAAGGCCAAAATTCGTTTTGGTGATCAAGATTTTGTTTGTTTGTTCTGAAACTAGGAACTCGTCTGATTTTTTTGTAATTAATTAGCTTCTGAAGTTACAACTATCTCCTGAGTTCCCAAATATGATACGCGATTCGTCAATTGGAATTAAGTAGCTAATGAATTTAAGGTTTGAATTAAGTAGCTAATAAATTTAAGGTTTGAATTAGGTAGCTAATCCTTTTAAGGTTAGGGTATGTCCTGAATTTATAGTAAACTGTGATTATATGTCCTCTGAGTTTAAATGTTTAAAGGTAACTCATGAATGGCAGAGGCAAGCCCCTCTCTCCATCCAAGCTAAGAGCCAGGAGGGCCAGGCAATGCTAGTGGCTACTGATGACCTAGTAGGTAGATCTATAGACTCCATGAACCCCAATCCTTAGCTCACAGGATGGTGAGGTTGCAGACACTACAAAAAGCTGTTGTAAATTCAAAATATAGAATTAAATCAGGGTTTTAGACGCAATATGAAGTAAGATGATGTATTTTATTCAATTGAGTCTGAAGGGAGAAAACTTAATTTTATATTTTTTGCTTATCATATTAAATATCTGATATCTAATATCCAATACCTGTATTTTGATATTCTTGATATACTTGAAAATCTAAACTTTTCAGCTTCTTTACTATTTATAGTAATTTAGGCGTCATGTTATTCATAGGTAGCAGAAAACTACATTTCATAATGCTTTTCTAATAAAAAAAAAAAATAAAAAAAATAGCATTCTTTCATGTTTCTGGGAAGATTTTATGATAGACCCGGATTAGATTCTATCAATAGAAAATTTAAATTCATAATAACTTTATATTATGAAAAGCAATATTAATCTGATAGATTTTCTTTGTCTAAAGCCTCTACCCATCTCTATATGGGGTCGGTGTTTCGTATAAGCCTTTTCCATTCTCTTCTATTCTGGGAATCCTGATCTCTTAATTTGATAGAAGATATTAAAATTTGAAATCAGGATCCTAGAAAATCCTGATTATTTTTTCTCCTATGTCAATTTTTCAGAAACTGCCAAAACTACAGTTCAACTTCAGCGAGAATACAAAATGTGAGTTCTGTAACTATCTTGGAGACTGAGTTTCATAATTTTATACATTTCCCAAATATATAACCAAATTTAATGAACAATAAAAGGAATATTTGACCCCACAGAAACTCAAACAAAACTTTAACGACCAAAAATACAGCTTAACTTCAGCGGAAATACAAAAAAAAATTATACTCTTTAACTATCTAGGAATCCCAAATTTTCAGAAACAGGAAAAAAAATTAAATTGAATTTCTAACATCATTAAAACCGTAATTATTATTATTATTATTATTATTATTATTATTATTATTATTATTTTTATTATTATTATTATTATTATTATTATTTTTATTATTATTATTATTATTAATTGCTAAGCTACAACCCTAGCT
>NC_090758.1:3500805-3505805 GCF_036898095.1 Palaemon carinicauda
CCGGATGCAGGTGTCTTCCGATTCCGTCACTTGGTTAAATTAAAGCAAGCATACGATATTTGTGATATCGGTAATTTATTCAGTTCATATCTAAACTTCACCAGAATTGGTCGTGTGGACCAACACAGCTTCCTCCAGTGATGGAGATGTTTAACTCAGTTGTTTATTCACAATAAAACTTAAAAACCATTAAGATGTATTCAGTAAACCATTTAAATACATCTGAAAACAACTCATACTCAAATGTGTGCTTAAGACAGTAGCACACCAATATATATATATATATATATATATGTATATATATATACACACATATATATATATATATATATATACATTAAAGCTGTGAAAAGATTTGTATAAAACCAAGATCAGTAAAGCTCTGATAATCAGGGAAACCCATACTAGGTTGGTTTGCTGTGAGTTATCAGAACACTAAAAAACTCTTGAAGACACGAAACATTACCACAGGCAGTTTCAACGTCACCGCATTTCCTTTAAGAACGTTTCTTCATCATCAAACGTTTCCTATGATGGCATATGTTTTTCCTAATATATTTTCTCTTAAACAGACATTTTTCATTTTGGCTGTTAAAAACCAAACGTTTCCAAGACCAACTTTTCTGCAGACCACGTGACCATCAGGAACTCTGGTCGACCCATCGAGGGAGATTTAGGACGTAATATTTCCTTCCATAATATAATTTGACCTGTTTCGGTTAGGGGAATTGAGAGAGAGAGAGAGAGAGAGAGAGAGAGAGAGAGAGAGAGCAATCTTAAAATGAGGTTTGTTAGACTTACTAACAGAGAGAGAGAGAGAGAGAGAGAGAGAGAGAAAGAGAAAGAGAGATTTTAAATGAGGTTTGTTAGACTTAATAAGAGAGAGAGAGAGAGAGAGAGAGAGAGAGAGATTTCATAATACAATTCTTTCAACAACACAAGAAGTCAGCAACTTCTTCAAGTCAGGATAATTTCTCCCCAGAGTCTTGGAAAAAGTGAAATGTCAGGAAGACGGGATTTTTTGGGTACGAAGAAAATATTATAATATGGAACATGAGTTGGAAAAGAGAGCCTTAACGAACACACTTTTAATTATAGATCATTCGATGTTTTCAGATTTTTAAGAAATATTTTATGAAAAACTTAAAGAACACACCTTTAAGAATAAACTCTGCTAGAAGATAAAAAATTCGAAAGTATAATAAATAGAAATTGAATGTTTCATCAGAATAATCTTGATTCTATTTTATATCTTTCAGAGTATTTTGATAAAAATATCTTCTGAGTGAATATTTAAAATTTAATGAGTTATGCAAAGCAGTAATTATTTTTCAACTATTATCTATAGAAAAAGTAAATGAAATACATATTTTCATATGGAATTCAGTTTTCAAATTATTTGTATATATAACAATTACATTCCATAACATAATGAAGTATAGTATTATTTCTTTCCCCAAAATATCCTTAGTTCCATGAATTATGCAAAGCCACCCTCCACCCTCACACAAATTCCCCACACAATCTACTCACACCCACTCACAAACACACACACACAAACAATCAAACAAAATATGAGCAATTCTTCAATAAAAAAAAAATATTTTCCTATCCACATAAAAAAGAACCAAGGTTTCTATGGGCTGTAATGGCCAGGAAATCTTCAACAACAACAACCACTGAAGGTTTATTCTCATCTTAGGTGAAAAAGGGGAAGGATTTTAAAGATTCTGAACTAGGGAAAGTTTCTTGGGGAGAGAGAGAGAGAGAGAGAGAGAGAGAGAGAGAGAGAGAGAGAGAGAGGTGGAAAACAGTCATTAATTATTAAAAAGACAAAAAGGCTAAAATAAAAATTCCTTTCAATATGTTTACTCAACTTTCAAAGAAAGGAAAAATGGAAAAAGGATAAAAATGAAAACAAACAATTATTGTAAAGCATTATTTTTAGAATGGTTGAGAGAGACTGAACTAAAAATATTGAAGTAATTAAATTAGCATTAATTGCTACCTGAGGGTTAACCATAACCTCAAACCTCTGGTGATCTCGAGGTATTCATAGCTGTGTCATTTAGTAGAACAAGAATTATTCTTTCAAAGGTTATCATAACAGTTTCGTGATAGCTTTGATTCAAAAAGGCATCTTGAATATTATGAAAGAGTCTACTAATCGTTTTTATCAGGATCCATTTCACCATTATGGTAATCTTTCCTTATAAATTATCAATATTTTTTTGCAAAGAGGAAATTTATTTATCTTGTTGGTGGTTCGTTCAGAAGCTACTTCAGGCGGACGTTTAACCGTTTTGTTGGCTGTGCGTTCAGTAGGATTTACAAAGGCCAGTCAGTCGTATCGTCCATGATATATTCAATAGTATTTCCTGAGATATGTTGAAATCAACCATGAGTCTAATTATGTATAATATTCTAAGCATATTAGTTGCGTTCAGTAATCTCTCCATAATACTTTCATTAAGTTCAAATAAGGCGAGCCTTTAAAAGAATTACAAACAGGGAAGGTTGGTCTCTAACTTGTCCGTTCAGTATGTGTATCAAAGTTGTGTTCAGATGCCTCTAACAAGATACATTTATTTGTGTTAATTATTATTATTATTATTATTATTATTATTATTATTATTATTATTATTATTATTATTATTATTATCACTAACATAACTATAGCTTCTTTCAACGCATATTCCAACCTCACTTTCCTTAATCATTATCAGGGTGCTATGATTAAAATAATTCAATTGAACATCTTTTCTAATTATTCAATAAGTGTTTTATCAGCAATCTGATAAGAACATTTACCATCCTCATAATAAATAGCTATTAGGAGACTTCTAGATTAATTTTTAGTTGTTTTTTCAAAGGGTTCGTAAAATAATTATTCATTGTAGCGTTATCTTTGAACCTCTGGCTGTGTTCAATAGCATTACACTTTAAACAGTTTCGTGTCCAATCAGCATCTAATCTCCCCTTAGTTATTACAGCGTCTCTGCCTTCAGGGGAGAGACACAGTCACTATAATGTTCGAATGAGTTGCTTCTGAGAATATTCGTTAATCAATACTATATTAAGCTAGAGAGAGAGAGAGAGAGAGAGAGAGAGAGAGAGAGAGAGGCTGTCTCTTTTTAATCCAAGGGGACCAACACACAATCATCTAATTAAGTTTTGTCGACTTTCATTTCGATTGTGAATCTCTGACAATATTCACTTAAAAAGAGAGAGAGAGAGAGAGAGAGAGAGAGAGAGAGAGAGAGAGAGAGAGGTTCAATATATCCAATATATTTTTCTCAAAATGTAGAGGGAAAATGCCCTTCCTTCCAGCCCTTAATACGATGCACCGAAAATCCGAAAGATAAGAAAATACCACAAGTGAAATCTCCAACATTTTTATGATCACTGGACACAACCAACACAGGTTTATTACTCCCCTCTCTTCCCCTCTCATTCCCCCCTCTTTTCCCTCCCCTTCCCCACCCCGTCCTTTGCACAACCAACACAGGTTTATTACTCCTCTCTCTTCCCCTCTCATTACCCCCTCTTTCCCCTCCCCTTCCCCACCCCGTCCTTTGCAGTAGATTGGATAAATAAGATAATGAAGAAGAAGAAGAAGAAGACGAAGAAGAAGAAGAAGCAATAAATCTCAAGGTATAAAAGGGCCTTCCTTGTAAGGGGGAGCCGTTAGAAACATAGAGATGTTTCTTTTGAAGAACAATACCTTCCTTTAGTCTTTGAACCAAGATTTTTGTACAGGTAAAAATCGGGAGTATTATATAAAAGTATATATAATACACTCAGATATATATAACAGTAGATATTTTTCTGGTTACGGGTTATTTTCTCTATCTTGAACGTTTAAAACAATGCTTCTCCAATCACCATCTCCTACTTCAAGTTTCATAATCCTCAGCCATGTAGACCTGGGTCTTCCAATTGTACTCAGGGAAAAACGAATATATGTAAACATAAAAGAAACACTGTCTGATTTCTAAAAATCTTAGAATAAAAAGCAAGAATAAAGATGGAAAATTACTTAAAATAAAAAACCAAAGAAATTTTAAATGATCAAATTAGTTTTGCAATCTTCTTTAATATAGGAAGGTTTTTATTTGTTAGCCACTTGAACTCCAAAAAGTAGTTTAGTTAACTAATAGGTAAAGTAATGTTTAAAACGATTATGTAATATGCTGGTTAAAGAAATAACTGAATGATATAAAAGATTGGTGAAGTTGTATTAAGGGTATACTTTATCCCTCACTTTTTATCTCTCTCCTCTCTCTCACTTTCTTTCTCATTCTCTCTTCTTAACCTCATCGCTTTATCTCTATCTCTCACCTCCTTTTCCTCCATTTCTCTCTCATTGTTTTGCTCTCTTCCAATTTCTTTCTATTACTCTCTTTATCTATCATTCTGTCTCACTTTCTTCCATCCCCCCTCGCACTCTCTCTCTCTTTTTTTATATTTTTCTCTTTATCTCTCCTTTTTTCATTCTCTATCTCACTTTCTTTCTCTCTCTCCGTTCTTTTTCTATTTTTCTCCATTTATTCCGCCCATCACTCTTTCTCTCGCTTACTTTCTTTTTCTTTTTCTCTTTTTCTTTATATTTCTTACTCCTTATATGATCCCTCTCTCTTTCTCTCTCTCACTTTCTTTTTCTCTCTCTCGCTTTCTTTCTATTTCTCCCTCTTTATCTATCCCCTTCTATCTCTCCCTCTCTATATCTCTCTCTTCATCTACCCCTTTCTCTCTATCTCTCCCTCTCTTTCTATTTCTCTCTATTATTTAACCACTTTCCATATCTCTCTCCCTTTCTTTCTATTTCCTGCTCTTATTTTCATCCATCTCTTTTCATTTCTCTCTCTCTCTCTCTCTCTCTCTCTCTCTCTCTCTCTCCAGCACAGCTGAAGTAAAGACCCCCAAAAGAGGCTGTGCAAAATGGTCCCTCTCGTAGGCAGAGTTGCATCCTGCATTATTCATGTTGCGGCAGAAGTCAG
>NC_090758.1:3508305-3520805 GCF_036898095.1 Palaemon carinicauda
AAAGGGGAATCGAATTTCTTTTGCCTGGGGTCCATCATCAAGATGGAGGATAGGGTTCTTTCACAGAGAGAGAGAGAGAGAGAGAGAGAGAGAGAGAGAGAGAATGGTTCATCTCGTGTGGGGTAATAGACTTGGATAAGAATTTTATGAAGGATAGAAATGAGGAGTGGAGAAAAGTTAATAATAACGAAACATGATATGAAGGAGCAAAACTTAGGAAAATAATAAACTACAATATTAGGAGAATATTATAGAATAGTATGAATTACTAAGGAGAGCAGTTATAATAGGATAATTTCATTGGGTACCCTGACACTTGCACGAATTTCTGGCATGCATTGGCACGCAAAATAGTGGCATGCACTTGGAGGTTCCCGCACTGTTCACGACAAGTTCACGACACGTTCACGCATAGTTCACGACACGTTCACTCATAGTTCACGACAGGTTCATGACAAGTTCACAACACGTTCACGATATGGCACGAATTCGCACGACTAGTTCACGACAAGTTCACGACACGTTCACACATCTTTCCGCATTGTCACGTATTGTTCACGCATCGTTCACGCCAGTTCACGACTTGGCCACGCCATATAAAGACGGGGCTTCTCCAACCCGAGGACATTCTTGAATTGGCTTTGGAAGAGACAACAATGCTTACTGTCAGAGACACCATTGTAAAGAGGAGAAGATTCCTATACCTGGCAGCTGCTCTAGCCTTTGTTGGAGAGCAGCAGAAAAGGCTGGCAAAGGAAAAAGAGAAACAAAAGGCAACCCCACCTCGAAGAAAGATATAAAGGAAAGTGTGGGTCAGGGAATGGTTAACCAGAAGGCACGAGTTTGGACAGTATGACAGTCTATTGACTGAACTCCACAAGGAAGATCCAAGGGGCTACAAAAATTACCTCAGAATCACACCTGACCTGTTTCAAGAGATGGTTGAGAAGTTAACCCCGCACCTCCTGAAGCAGTCCACCTTCATGAGGGAACTGCTTCAATTTGAACTCAAGATTGCTGTCACCCTCCGCTTTTTAGCCACTGGAAATTCGTATCAAAGTCTGCAGTACAGCTTCAGGGTTGATGCAAGTACCATCTGCAAGTTCATACCCGAGGTGTGTAAAGCCATCATCGCGGCCTACAAGGACGAAGTGCTGCGCTGCCCCAAAACTGAAGAGGCCTGGAAGGAAGATGCTGCCCAGTTCAGCTCCAGATGGAATTACCACAACTTTCTGGGGGCTGTGGACGGAAAGCACATCGCCATAAAGAAGCCACGCAATGCTGGCTCTTACTACTACAATTACAAGAGCTTCCACAGCATTGTACTGATGGCAGTGGCAGATGCTTCCTGCAAGTTCCTCTATGTGGATGTTGGGGCAGAGGGTGGTGCGTCGGATGGAGGAACATGGAGCAACTGTTCTCTGCATGATGCTGTAGAAGACAACAGAGCTGGAGTGCCTCAGCCAGAACCACTCCCTAATGATGACCACCCCAGTGCTCTATCACTTTGTAGGGGATGACGCCTTTGCTCTCCGAACCTGGATGATGAAACCCATCGGTCACAAGTCCTACGAGAACGCATACATAGCTACAGGTTTTCTCGTACCCGACGTATCGTGGAGAATACCTTTGGAATTTTAAGTCAAAGGTTCCGTTGCTTCTTGACGACGATGCAGCAGAACCCCGACACCTTCAACCTGATCACCATTTGTGCCTGCACAACCTCGTCCTCATCAAATACCCAAGTGCTTTGTCAGAAGTGGACTTCGAAGATCCGGACACACTGCTCTGATCCCTGGTGGATGAAGGAATGAGCAACACCTGCAGGGGCTGATGCATCTAACCGGCCATCATAACCAGAAGGATGCAAAGGATCAGCGAGAGTACCTTTCACATTACTACATGTTCCCTGCTGGTGCTGTCCCTTGGCAAGAAAAAATTGTAGTACCTCCATGAGCTGCATAGTTGTTCCATTTTGTTAATAAAAGAAACGTATCTTTTTCGTTTGTATTTTTTGTTGGCCTTTATTTCTTTTCAATAAGAAAGCCTTTGATTTACATATAAACAGCAGACATCAAATATGTACAAGTATTACATTCCAATTACTTATAAGTGTCTCATCTCATCCTTGGTTTTTTTTTATTGTCCCTTTATTCTTTGGTTTATTTTTCTTTCCTGTTTATTGAGTTTTTTTTATTTTATTTGCTTTGAAATAAGAAACCATTTTTTATTCACATTAAAACAGCAAACACGAAAAGTTTTTAGGCTCTTGATTTTAAGGTAATGGAGAAAACTAAGTGTGTTAAAATAAGAAATCATTTTATTTTTACACTAAAACAGCAAACAGGAATAATTTTTTTGGCTCTTGATTTTAAGGTAATAGAGAAGAATAATTGTGTTGATGAAATGAGACATCATTTTATATTTACATTAAAACAGCAAACATAAGAATTTCTTGGGTTTATTTTTCTTTCTTTTTTATTTAGAAAAAATTTGGCTCTTGATTGGTTGTAGATAAAATAAAGTGTGGATGAAATAAGACATCATTTTATATTTACATTAAAATAGCAAACATAAAAATTTCTTGGGTTTATTTTTCTTACCTTTTTATTTAAAAAAAAATTGGCTTTTGATTGGTAATAGAGAAAAAGAAGTGTGTGGATGAAATAAGACATCATTTTATTTTTACTTTAACCCTGGAACGGTACGGTGGGTCGTCCGCGACCCCGAGCGTCAAGAAAAAACAGGTTTTTCTCACGTGACTCACCCCCGTGACTGAATTTGTGGGTGATCGACCTGCAGTAGGTGTCTCACCTACACGCTCTAGTAGTGTCCAGATGTGCATTGCTGTAGCTGTACTCCTTCCCCGATTTCTGAGACGCGTCGGGGTCGAGCGCGACCGAGTTTTACCCTTCTAAGGTAATTTGCATAATTATCAAAGTTATTATGTATTATGAAATTGTCGTAAAATGGTGCAACTTTTATAGGTTATCAGTTGTGGAAAGTCTTGGTGGATTGTTTGGCTACCATGTGCATGATTTTTTTTTTAGTTAAAATGTCGTTCATCACCACAAGGACCATTTTACCGCGAGTGCCCCTTTTTCATTTTTTTTTTTCATTTTTTGCCAAGTCATTTTTCCGTAAGATATTGCCAAATAGTGTCGTAAAACTTTTGCTTTTTTAGTGTTGGAAAGTGTGTCTAGATGATCTGGCTACCCATGCGTGACTTTGTTTTTTGTCAGATACGACGTAGTTATTGGTATATGGGGTATTTAACTGCGGTTTGCCAATTTCTGTTTTTTTTTCAATATTTGTAAAAATTTACTACGTAGTAAGGAATTGCCGTATATTATTGACTTTTTTTCATGTTTATGTGTTAGAAAGTGTGCCTTGATGGTTGGGCTAACACGTGCATGTCTTTTTTTTTTATCTGAGATGCCGTATATTAGAATGTTGGGCATTTTTTCCGCGAGTGACCCTTTTTATTTGTTTTGCATTTTTTTGCTTAGTCATGTTACCGTAAGGAATTGGCAAGTAGTGTCGCAAAACTTATATTTTTATAGTGTTGGAAAGTGTTTCTAGATGATCTGGCTACCCATGCCTATCTTTTTTTTAGCCAGATATAGTGTATATATAGGTATGTGTTCGATTTTCCTGTGATTGCCATTTTTTCGTTTTTTCCCATTTCTTTCAAAATTACTACGTACTAAGGAACTATCACAGAGTAATGATTCATTTAGATGTTTATTTGTCGGAAAATGTGCCTTGATGGTTTGCCTAGCACGTGGCTGAAATTTGTTTTTCTGAAATGCGTATAATAAAATGTTGGCCATTTTTCCGCGAGTGCCCCTTTTTATTTGTTTTGCATTTTTTTTTACTTAGTCATGTTACCGTAAGGAATTGGCAAGAAGTGTCGCAAAACTTATATTTTTATAGTGTTGGAAAGTGTTTCTAGATGATCTGGCTACCCATGCCTATCTTTTTTTTTAGCCAGATATGGCATATATATAGGTATGTGTTCGATTTTCCTGTGATTGCCATTTTTTCGTTTTTTCCCATTTCTTTCAAAATTACTACGTACTAAGGAACTATCACAGAGTAATGATTCATTTAAATGTTTATTTGTCGGAAAATGTGCCTTGAGGGTTTGCCTAGCACGTGGCTGAAATTTTTTTTTCTGAAATGCCGTATATTACAATGGCCATTTTTCCGCGAGTGCCCCTTTTTATTTGTTTTGCATTTTTTTGCTTAGTCATGTTACCGTAAGGAATTGGCAAGTAGTGACGCAAAACTTATAATTTTATAGTGTTGGAAAGTGTTTCTAGATGATCTGGCTACCCATGCCTATCTTTTTTCTTAGCCAGATATGGCGTATATATAGGTATGTGTTCGATTTTCCTGTGATTGCCATTTTTTCGTTTTTTCCCATTTCTTTCAAATTACTACGTACTAAGGAACTATCACAGAGTAATGATTCATTAGATGTTTATTTGTCGGAAAATGTGCCTTGATGGGTTTGCCTAGCACGTGGCTGAATTTTTTTTTTCTGAAATGCCGTATATTAGAATGTTAGCCATTTTTCCGCGAGTGCCCCTTTTTATTTGTTTTGCATTTTTTTGCTTAGTCATGTTACGTAAGGAATTGGCAAGTAGTGTCGCAAAACTTGTATTTTTCTAGTGCTGGAAAGTGTTACTAGATGATCAGGCTACCCATGCCTATCTTTATTTTTAGCCAGATATGGCGTATATATAGGTATGTGTTCGATTTTCCTGCGATTACCACTTTTCGTTTTTTCCTATTTCTTTCAAAATTACTACGGACTAAGGAACTATCACAGAGTAATGATTCATCTAGATGTTTATTTGTCGGAAAATTTTGTTTACTTCTTTTTTTGATTGAATATCATCAAATTTTTTTTAGCTAAAATATTATATTGTTTTACATTTTTTTTTTCGATTTTATTTCCCTTCAAAAAATTTTTTTTGGGTCAGAATTTTAATTTCATAGTCGTAAAATAATGGACAATTATCCAGCAACCCACCATACAATTTTTATGCATATCCAAGAATAATTAGATTAGTAAATAACACCTTGAAATTGACATAACCTTCCTACATTTCAAGTGGCAGATTAGGGAGTCTGAGTCAGTGTGGTTGGCGGCCATTTGTGGACATATCCGAGCGTAAGTTGCCCTATCTATATATATTCTTGTTCCCCTATAGAATTTGTGATATTTTGGTATATTTTTACCTGCATAAATATCATATTATATATTAAATATATGTATTTTTTTACGGAATTTCTAGTACTCAAAAAATTACCTTTAGATATGGCCCCTGATATAAATGTAATTTACAAAATAATGAAGATTTTTTTTACATATTTCTATTTTAGGATAACATATGTTTATTCCCTAAAAAAATTAGCCACTTCCTATTTCATTTGGGTACCCAAAAAAATTCATGAAATTTGGACAAATTTTTTGGCCAAAAAAAGTTACCCTTTTTTCCTCATTTCAGATCTTCACCTCCATGGGTCTGACTTCATCCAGAATACATCAAGATGTGTCCTAAACATTCAAGAATCAATTCCTAAAAGGATTTGTGTATATATGTATAAACTTTTTTTATGAATTTTTATGTAAGGTCTTTTTTTTCTACTTAATTTTTAAAAATATTTATCTTTACAGTTGTTTTAAGCATTCATTGAAGTTTTTTTTGGCAAAAGAAAAAAGGAGGTTACTGCAAAAACTGATTTTTCAAGAATTTTTTTTGGCGTCGGGGTCGCGCGCGTCCGAGTAAACCCTTAAAGGGGTGTCCGAGGAGCGTACCTATCCAGGGTTAAAACAGCAAACATAAAAATCTCTTGGAGTTTATTTTTCTTTCCTTTTGGTTTTTTTATGTTTCCATCTTTTTTCTCTTCATTTTGAAGTAACAGAAATATTTTGAAATATGATATCATTTTATTTTCACATTAAACAGCAAACATTAAAATTTCTTAGGTTTATTTTTTTTTCCTTTTCATTTAATTTTTTTTCCATTTTTTTTCTTCATTTTAAAGTTATAGAACTATTTTGAAATAAGAAATCATTTTATTTTCACATCAAACAGCAAACATTAAAATTTCTTAGGTTTATTTTTCTTTCCTTTTCATTTATTTTTTTTGGTTTCCTCTTTTTTCTCCTCATTTTAAAGTTATAGAGATATTTGAATACGAAATCATTTTATTTACATTAAAACAGCTAACATCAAAAAGTTTTTGGTTTATTTTTCTTTCCTTTTATTACTTTTAAATTTCCAGTTTCTTTCATTGTATTTTAAGGTAATAGACAAAAATAAGTGTTTTGAAATAAATGTTTTATTTAAATTAAAACAACATATATGTACAAGGATCACAGTCCATTTATTTACAAATATTTACAAGTGTGTCTCATGGTTTAATGTCCTTGTCCTTGGTGGTTTTGGTACTGCGTGGGGATGACTCGCTGACTGGTGGGGTGTTCAGTTCCTTGGACGTGTAGAGGGGTGAGGGTGACATGGTGTCATCTAGGTTACTGTCGAGGGTCCCCGGGGTCAGGACAGGGAAGCTGAGTGGTGTCAAAGATGTCTTGAATGTCGAAGACCGCGACGACAATGAAGGTGTTGGTGAAGGAGCCAAGACAAGAGTGGGTGACTGTAATGAGGTAGATGGTGAAGTCACCTGGACAGGAGTGGCTGACGGTGGAGTTGCCATCCCTTATTGCCACTTCGTGGTACGGGGCCAGGAAGAATGGCCTGAATACTGTGGTGACTGGGGCGGCATCCAGTTATGACTGGCTGGACGATGCTGCTGATGCTCTGGCTGTGGTGCTGGTTAAGGTGGATGCCAGAGTTGCTGCTGCTGAGTGGGCTGCCAAGGTTGCTGTTGCTGTGGGGGCTGCCAGGGTTGCTGTTGCTTTGGGCCTGCCCAGGTTACGACTGGTTGTTGCTGTGGCTGCTGGAAGACCTGACGCCGCTCCCTGTAGCGGTGTACAAGGTTGAGGCACTTGATCTGGAACTCGTGCCATTGGTCTTCTGGGATGGCACGCATATAGCCTTCCAGCAGGCACGCAAAATCGTGCACAATCTTGTGCTGGGCGCTGAACGAGGGGGTCGCCATGGAACCTGCTTTCGACATAAGCTGAAACATAAAAAAATATTATAGAAATAAATTACATATATATATATATATATATATATATATATATATATATATATATATATATATATATATATATATATATATATATATATATCATAATATAATATATATATCATACAAACATTGTAACAAATTAGTACAGCATTTTAATGCAACAGAAGTAAAAAACAATGGATTCTCACATTCTTCAATATCATACTGAAGTCCTTCTCGGACACACAGGTGTCGCTGTGTGGTGTCAAGTGTTGTTGGGGTGGACCGCTTCCCCTTGCCCTTGTCCTTTCAGGTACTCGTAGATGCTTGGCTGTGGGAACCTGTGGACCTCATATCATCATCGTCTACGTTGCTGACCGTCACTGCAACCTGCTTCTGAGCCAGGGAAACGGCTCACTGGAGACTGTCTCTCCCCGGACGATGTGCTGTATGAGGAAGGCCCAAGTTTCCATGATGTAGTCCTCACGGCCACTCCTTTGGGCCTGGCCTGCTCGACTCTTCTTCCTCCTTCTTCATAATCTTGCCAACCCTGGTCCTGAAGTTCTCGTATCGCTTTTTGCAATGGGCACCAGTGGCCAGGAGGATCCAGCTGCTTTCCTATTTATTCCCACAGGATGTTCTTCGCTACCGTGTTAATCAACTCCTTATGTTTCTTGTCAAACAGCATGGGGTTCTCCTTGACAAGGTCGGCCAACACAGTCTCCGTCTCTTCTGTCCACCGGTAGTCAGGGATTTCCTTCTTTGACATTCGAACTCCGCTTCTTCTGTTTCATTTCGTCATCACTGGATACCTGACTCTGGCTTGTATCCTGCTGTGTCTCTGGGATCACGAAATTGAGACTTGATAATGAGGAGTGAGGAGAATCTCGATCAGCGGTCTCCTCTGTCATGTTAACCTCTATTCTTCTCCCCCTTCCTTTAGTCAGTCTACTTCTGGGCCTGTTGTCTCTTCGCTGACGAGCTCTGGAATGGCGAGGAGTGTCCTCGGAGCTCTATTTATACACCCCCAAATCCCACGAGAGTGCCACTGGCGGATTAGGCCGTGCACAAGCGTGAACTAGTCGTGAACCGACGGGAACTGGCGTGAACTGGAGTGAACTTGTCGTGAACAGTGCGGGATGATGCGGGAGGATGCATGCCAGTGCGTGAAATGGTCGTGCAATCAATGCGTAACCATGTCATTGGGAAGGCTGCGATGCGCTTATATTCGTGAACATGTCGTGAACTGGCGTGAACGATGCGTGAACTGGAGTGGACGCGTCGTGAACAGTGCATGGCAGTTGTGGCATGGCACGCATTGGTACGCACTGGCACGCATCCTCCTTCATTGTCCAGTACTGTTCACGACACGTTCACTCCAGTTCGCGCATCGTTCACGACTATTTCACGCCAATTTTGTCGTAACAATGCGTGACACAAACTTTGAACAATTCAAAATTCTCGCCACGACTGGCACGCATCGGCACGCATGCTACGCACTGTTCACGACACGTTCACTCCAGTTCCCGCATCGTTCACGCCAGTTTACGACAAAAGGCGTGCTAGTGGGTGCCACAAATTCGTTGCAAGTGCCAGCTGGCTATATAGAAGAAAAATATATTAGAAAGGTGATGCAAGCTAGATAAATAGAAATTATGAATGTAATAAAATAAATTAAATAATCTAAACATATCAAGCTAATAAAGAAATAGAAGTAAAGGGAATTAAGCTGGAAAATTAGGGAGAAGTTAAATGTAAAAAATATACAATAAATATAAATTGAGATTTATATGAATAAAAAATATTCATCTGTGAAAAATGTATGATTAAAATTATAAACTTTTAGGAGATTAAATATTTTGTAAATGCAATACTAGATACTGAAAATATAACAATATAAATTTTGGGAAAATTGCTTCATATTCATATATAGCTGAAGTTGAATAAATTAAAGAATATGTGATTATTGTAAATTAAGGCTCCACTTTTGGGTGTCCTTAAGATAATCCTATGGCTCCATCTTATGTTGGTCTTATAGAGAACCTTAGGCTCTAACTATGAGTGGCATTAAGGAAGTCTTCAGGATCCGTTTTTTACTCTCCTTAAGGATGTTCTAAGGCTCTATCTTGTAGTGGTCTTAGAGTCGTCCTTAGGCACCATCTGTAAGTAGCCTTAAGAAAGTATTCAAGTTCCATCTTTGAGTGTTCTTAAGGAACATCTAAGGCTCCATTTCTAAGTGTTCTTTTTAAAGCCCTTAAGTTCCATCTCTAAGATTCCCATAAGTATTCCCATAGGCTCCACATTCTTCCTTACTCAAGACAAGAGAGTTAACAGTCATTTTTTTCACGAATGTATTAAAGATTTTCATGTCCTCCTTTTCTGTATCTACCTCTGTTGTTACGTATGGATGAAAAAAGCTTTCCTAAGGGAAATAGATTGAAGGAGTAATAGCTCTGATGTATAAATCTAGAGGTGATGAAAGCTACTGTATGAATGACTGAAGTATTATATTAATTTTCATAAAAGATAGAATATGTGTTTTGATATGTGGTTATGTTAAAGAAACTATTTTCAATTTTTAGTATATTTCATTTAAAAGTCCTATGGCTCCATCATTAGGCCTCCTTGGAGAAGACTTCATGCTCCATTGATAATAATCCTTGGTAGACTCCTGAGGCTCCATCTATAAATGTATTTGGAGAAGTTCTCCGTCTTTGCATTTAAGTGGCCTTGAAGAAGTCCTTATGCTTCATCACTATGTGTTATTGAGGAAATCCCCAGGCTCGATCTTTAAGTGCCCTTTGGTAAGTCCCTGGGAGTTTATCTTGAAGTGTCCTTGAGGAAGTTTTTATGAGTCCTTATGAAATCTATTGGGCTCCATCTTCAAGCTTTCTTGGGGAATTCCATAGGCTCCATCTTGTGTGCCCTTAAGGAAGTCTTCATGATCTCACTTTAAGCTCCCTCGGTGAAGTCTTTGGCTCCAGCTTGAAATCCGTTTTAGAAAAACCAAAGGGGCCCTATTTAAGTGCCCTTAGAGAAGTCATCAAGATCCACCCCCATTTACTTTAGAGAGGTCCTTATGATCAATCTTTAAGTGGTCATAAGATGCCCTTTGCCTCCCCCTTTAAGTTTTCCTTTTTAAAGGGCCAAAGGGAAGTCTTATTGCTGCATCTATTAATCTTCTTAAAGAAGTTCTCAGGCTCCATCTTTAAGTGTCCTTTTAAATTCTTTAAGGTCTGATGTTTAAGTGTCCTCAATGAAGTCATTAGGATCCATTTCTTAATTCCCCTATTGAATCCCCAGGTTTTATCTGTAAGTGTTCTTCAGCTTTAGATTTCATTGTTAAAGTCATAAAACTCCATTTTTATGTAACCCAAGGGAAGTCCTTAACGTCCTTCTGAAGTGTCCTTCTGCAAGTCCTAAGACTATATACCTAACTATCCTATGGTATGTCCTTAGGCTTCCTTTTTATGTGTCTTAATGGAACTCGTAAAGCTCAATCTTTAAGTCTCCTTATGGAATCCAAAGGCTACATCTTCATATCTCCATATTAAAGTTCTAAGGTTCTACCCTTAAGTGTCCGTAGGCATATCCAAAGACTCAGTGTCCTAAGGGAAGTCCTTAGGCTCCACATTTAGGTGTCCTTTTGGCAATTTCCCTGGTTCTATCTTTAAATCTCCTTGTGGAAGTAAAATAACTTTAAACAAAATCCCTACGGTTCCATATTTAACTAAGCTTAGAGATATCCTTAGGTTCCATCTCTAAATGCCCTTAGGGAATTCTTCATGCTTCGTCCCTGAGTGTCCGTAAAAAAATCCTAATGCCTCCATTTTCTATTGACCTTATAGACGTTGTTAGGCCCAATCTCCAAGTGTCCTTTGGGAAGTCTTCAGGCTCCATTTTTGGGTTTCCTTAAGGTAATCATATGGGTCCATCTTATATTGGTCTTATAGAGGATCTTAGGCTCTATCTATGAATGCCATTAAAGAAGTCTTCAGTCTCTATCGCTGACTCTCCTTTAGAATGTTCTAAGGCCCCATCTATAAGTAGTCTTAGAGACGTCCTTGTACTCTCTCTCTCTCTCTCTCTCTCTCTCTCTCTCTCTCTCTCTCTCTCTCTCTCTCTCTCTCTGTATATATATATATATATATATATATATATATATATATATATATATATATATATATATTTATATATATATACATATATATATATATATAATATATATATATATATATATATATATATATATATATATATATATATATATATATATATGTATATATATATATATATAAATCTTTTGGGAAGTCTTCAGGCTCCATTTTTGGGTGTCCCTAAGGTAATTTTATGGATCCATTTTTGGGTGTCCTAAGGTAATTTTATGGTTCCATTTTTGGGTGTCCTTAAGATAATTATATGGCTCCATCTTATAGTGGTCTCATAGAGAACCTTAGGCTCCATCAATGATTGGTCTTAAGGAAATCTTAAAGTGACACTTAAATATGAAGCATAAGGACTTCCCCATGGACAATTGATGATGGAGTAGGAGGACTTACCCAAATATAATTATGGAAACTATTTCATGGCACTCAAATTACACCATTTGAATTACATTTCATCAAGACTTCTGTCAGTTAAACATATCAAATAAACAGGCCTAAGGTAAGCCAATTCTAGTGTTCAAATGAATTTTGTATTATTCAAAAACCATTTATACATTTTTTTCATGAATTTTAAAAGTTTTTTTTTACTTCTTATTTATCATTTAACTTTCCTATACATTTAATACTCTGTCCTCTGCTGCTATACTTATATGACGATATGCAATGAAGATTTAATATTTCGTGGGAAAAAAATATATTAAATAAATGAATGATTTCTTATAATGAAAATCTAGTACCCAAAAAATTTTCCAAAAAATATATTCTCTTCATATGCCTTCCAAAGCACACTTGCATCACAAATTCATAATTCCATATAGAAATGCATTGTAAAAATGTATAACAACCGAAATTCAATTTGGTAAAAAAAAAAAAAAACTCATCAAGAAGGTTTAGTATGAAAAAAAAAATTTGAGACATCTACTGAGTTTTTCTTTTGTAAAACTCGTTCTATAAGTTGTCGAGATTTTTCAGAAGAAACTTTTCTGAAAAGGATTTGGAGGAAAAGGAGAAAAAATAAGACAGTAGACCAATATAGGTAAGATGGAGGTCTTTTGTGTTTTGTTTATCTATGATGTATAGGCCTAATGCTTTGGCCATTTTCTATTCAATTTGATTCAGTGACCCAAAAGACCTGTGGTTCTTACTCCTAAATATTATTGATATTATTTGTTGGATTTCATC
>NC_090758.1:3533305-3548305 GCF_036898095.1 Palaemon carinicauda
GTCATTTTGGCAGCCATTTTCTCCCTCTATGATTAGGTCTTATTAAATGTAATTAAGTATCAGTATTTGTATTCATTATCAAGAAATAATATATAAAGGCGCATGTCGACATTTGGTTTTTTTTTATGTCAGCTACCCCCCAAAAATTAGGGGAAGTGTCTTGGTAAAAAGATGTATGTACGTATGTGTGTGCGTGTGTGTGCGTATCTTTCATATATCAAATGCATAAAAACCAAAAAGAAAATTTAATAGAAAAGTCCCAGATTCAATATTACCTCCTCGTTTATTTTCACTACGCCATAAAAGCAAGTTTTTACGGGCCAAACAAATCGCCTTTTATTTTAAGAGTTTTTGCCTTCTCATAAAGGCTTTATGTAAGGTAATTTCCTTTTAGATAAAAGATAAAACACAAAAGGATATTCTGAGTTTTAATTATTAACGTTAAGTTGGAAATAAGTAATTTTTTTCCTTTTAGTGGACACGATTATGACTAGATATTAATGTGGTAATAATAATAATAATAATAATAATAATAATAATAATAATATAATAATAAAAATTATAATAATCATGACAACAACAACAACAACAACAACAACAACAAAATAATAATTTTGATAAAATATGATAAAAATAATAATAATATTGATAATAATAATAATAATAATAATAATAATAATAATAATAATAATCCTATCTTAGTTCTGGGTGATATAACTCATAGCATTAGCATGTCATAAGCTTGTGAAGGACCGTGGTAGAGTGATGTCATAATAGTGTCCTTAGGATGTCCCAATTCTTGACATCCGATCGAGGAAACCTATAATCTCCTTATAGGATGTGACGTCCGTTGTCTGGCTGGCAGACTTAATAATGCTCTCACTTTTAATAATATATCTAGAGAGAGAGAGAGAGAGAGAGAGAGAGAGAGAGAGAGAGAGAGAGAGAGAGAGAGAGATTTGGTATGAAATCCATTGCCAATGATGGACAGGAAAGGGAAAGGATGATACTTCTCTCTCTCTCTCTCTCTCTCTCTCTCTCTCTCTCTCTCTCTCTCTCTCTCTCTCTCTCTCTCTCTCTCTCTCTCTCCTATAATTATAAAGAAAGATGTTTCATAAAGGTAATTAATGTTCAGGGCATTAGTGGTCACGACAAGCAGGGGAGTCTGCCCCGAACTCTCCCACCTTCTTTAATCAATATATCACCCTAATTTCCACTCCTCTAATGTTTGTCGTAGGTAAGATGCAGTAAAGCGAATAAAAAAGTGGGCAGACCCACTGGCTATATCTGCCAATTCATCATTAATAGAAACCATAATAGTTCCAAACTCGCAAGGAAAAAATAGTTTCGGTTATAGTGAGAAGAATATAAAAAGGGAGCAGACCCATTTGCCTTTTTTGTTAAGCTAACATAAGATAAGCAATGTAGATGGTTGAAAAGATATCTAGTGACGCCTACAGTACACTGAAGGAGGAGCACCAGCTGTTGGTAATGACAGTTTCCTTAACTAGGTAGTTCTATGAGAACTAACAATTAGTTGAAACCTTGCTAGTTACCCTTTGATAATTTAGTTATTTTTCCTTCTTTGAGTTGTTTAAAAGGTTGGAGGTAAGTAAATGGCTTCAGTGTCACATAAAGAAAGAGTGTGTATACATAGTTCTTTCTTTATTTGCTGTTCAGTGTGTACAGTATATTATGAAATCTACAAAGCTGATATCTTTCAAATTTTGTTACACTCATGTGCGAATTTTGAAAGTAAAGTTTACAGATTTGGTTCAACTTTCCGTCTTTTTTATTCATGATTGGAAATTATAGTGTGTAGCCAATTACTCCAGTTTGCATAACTGTTTTCCTGTGAGGATCCAACGTGACGGCAAAGGTGAGTTTGAACATATGTTTGGTTCCTATTTATTTTATGTTTGATAATTCTTTGAACAATGATTCCTGATTTTGAAATTAGATATTTGAACCAATGATTCCTGATTTTGAAATTAGGTTTTCGAACAAAGGATTCCCGATTTTGAAAATAGATGTTTGGACCAATGATTCCTGATTTTGAAATTAGATTTTGGAATTCTCCAGAGGCTTTCATTATCCCGTGGTTCAAAGTCTCTTACAATGCGCTCCCCATTAGATATCCTACAGACCTACTCTTCTACCTGGCAATACTCTATATTTAGGATAAAAGTAACTTTTAATCAGAGAGATGAATACAAGAAATACCTTTGCTCACATAACTAGAAGCTGCTCTAATATCAAGACTTCACACGTTATACACAATTTCAGATTAAATTAAAAACACATTTATTTAACTAATTTTTTTTTATAATGACACAAAAATTAGTTGGAAAACTGAATAATTGATTGTTTTGATACCTTTATGGTAACACAAGAGAAAAGTATCTTAAAAGTTGTGGATGGCAACCATGCACGCGAGCCTTTGGATAACTTCCCTGGTGCATATGGCAACATGAGTTCTGCATAGATCTAAATTTTTACATATAAACACTTAAATGATTAATAATAGAATTAAATACTTAATCAATTAAGTAGATTCCCTCAAAATGACAGAAGGATGAAATATCTTAAATGTACCAAATGGCAACCGCACCGCCACAGTAAAATTACTTATCTAACACATATGGCAACTTGGGTTCCGCTTAGACCTAAAGTTTGATCACGAAAAGAGAAAAAAAGGAAGAAAATATAGCCTCATTTGCACTAAACTCTCATCCCATCTTAAATTATGGAAGAGATATTCTTCTCAACTCTGTCCTTCATCGGGAATTGAAAAGTCTTAGACTTCCTGCAAGAGTTACAGCCTCATCTCCCTCAGCACCAGGATGAATAATGCATCACCGGCAACTCAAGGTATTACTTCCTAGATGTCGCTTTGCGAAATTTTTTTTTACTACTTTTTTAATAGACAAAGTTATTCTTTTTTTTTTTTTGCTATAGAGATACCCTTTACTTCTTTTGTACTGTCTGATGGCGGAGTTGGCTGTTTCTTATTTTTTACTGCTTGATGACATCACAATTTGTATAGCTGCCAGTTTCTTCTTTTCACTGACTGGTGACGTATGCATTGAGAGTTGCCATTTTTTTTTTCACTGTCTTATGATGCTACCATTTATGAAGTCTCCATTAATAGAGAGCAGCCAGTTTCTTTTTCAATGTCTTATGACATCATTCTATATAGTTACATGCAAGTTTCCTCTTTTCATGTCTGCGGATCACCAAATATAGAGCGTTACCTGCTCATAATTACCTTTGCCAACTTCCTTGGGAAGGTTTTGTTTTGATAGGCTTATATTTATTTATTTATGAGTCTCTCTGTGAGATTGTGATTTGCAAAACTCAAAAACTATTTGACCAAATCTCATGAAATATCATAGGACGATTAGTCATAATGCAGGGACAATTTGATTAGATTTTGGGAGGGATTGGGTCAAGAGTAAGGGCCTAGGTCACGAAAAGGTCAATAACACCTTTTTTGCCATATCGTGGTCAATTTTTTATCCGGTATGAATGAAACTACATTCCATCACAACAAATGTGGCCTAAGCAAAGATTTACTAGTTTCTTCATTTCAATGAATTATATGTCATTTTTAACAGTAGAATTTGCCCCATTATTGATTGTCACAAAATTGTTACTCCCTCCACATAAAAAGAACGTATTTAATCATATATCATATTTTTTATCAGTATTAAGTACAAGATTTTATATGAATTGAATAAACATAATAATTTTAATTTATCATTCATAACTGTCACTAACTCACCAAATTAAATTATTTATTACAGAACAAAATCTATCCTAAATACCTTCCAAGAAAGGCTTACAGAAAATACCCCTCTCCCATCATTATCAAACCCCCTTCTCCCTCCTTTTTACAGTTCCCCCTCCCTTTCCTCAACCACCCCCCCACCCCCCTCTTACAAAACCCATCTGCCTGACATAAAGACTCTTGAGACCCGGAATTCCTTCGAAGGTGTAATTTGGGTTGGACGATAAGTGCTATTAATTCCTCCCACATGTTCTCACCATCTTCAATTTGTCGCCTCCAGAAAACTTGGAGGAGTTTTACAGGGATTTAGACGATTTGGGAATTTTATATGTAAGTCTAAATTACATTATTTTAAAATCATAATTGATATGGTTTTCATAAATGATTCTTATAGACGTTTTATATGCTAATGTAAAAGTCAAATCGTTAATTCGTCAGTCCATTACATATGGTTCACTGTAGGCGCTATTTACTTTTTCAGCACCTAATTTCACCCACCTATAATTCCCAGGAAGACCCAGGCCTATATGGCTGAGGACTGAGCAATTTGACCTTCATATTTCTCTTTGGAACACCCAGTAAACAGCTTAAAATCAGGATCCCAGACAAGGATCGATCTGCTTCCATGCTAATGCTTGGCGAACACGTTACCACTGTACAACCCAGGAGAGAGAGAGAGAGAGAGAGAGAGAGAGAGAGAGAGAGAGAGAGAGAGAGAGCAAACCTTTAATACATAAGCATGAATTATATGTACATATGCATTTTATGACTGTTTTATTTCGATTCGTCAAACATGAATTAAAACAAGTTATTAACGCAATACTGGTTAGTTGGGCAATGTCCATCTGGCTTATCTGTCATTTCTCATATGGTAATGATCATTTCCCACAATGATTCACCTTCAGTTTAATCTGGCTATTTGTATAGACTCATCGTCCATTATGGGAATCACCACAATTTTTCGCTCAGTGATTCCACACAGTGAGCCATGGATTATTTCTAGGTTGTTTGGTTGATTCTTGATGTACTGTGGGGGTGTGGGAGGAGGTTGTGGGCAGGATAGAGAGGTATTGTTCCTGTGGGAATTGTGGGTATTGTTTGAAGCTGTAGAGTTTAGTTCACTCTGTTTTATAACATAATCGTGATTGAATTACACATAGGTTTAGTGATATATATATATATATATATATATATATATATATATATATATATATATATATATATATATATATATATATATATGTATGTGTGTGTGTTTGTGTTTGTGTGTGTGTCTTACAACACATCACATTGTTGTTGTGATATAATAAATTCCTCCTTCATATTATGCAAAAGCTATTCATCACAGCTGTGCCGTGGAATAACCTGTCATCCCCTCAGCTACGAAAATCCCAAATTGTAATTTATCTTTACAGAATTTTGATACTAAAGAAATTTCCTTATAATCTGAAAAGGGTTTTAAGAACTGGTTCTAAAAAAAACCCTATATTCATGTTGCTATAAGTGTTATCAGTTAAAACATGTTAAATTTAGTAGCATGCTGGGAAATTATATCAAACATTATTTAGATGTTTCAGAATTATATGAACTTTGCAGCTAGGTCAATATTCTTTTATTCCATAAGATTCATAAGAAGACTTGATTACTGGCCGGAGTGTGTATGGTGTCTTTGCAGGAGGGAAAGATTCTTTTCGTGGATATTGAAGATTAGTTTTATATTTATTTAGAGTATATTATTTATGAATATCAGATGAAATTAATAATTATACAATCCATCTCTATCCGTAAACTAATGAGTTTGTTGCTTAAAAGTATAGTTTTTAAATATATTCACAAAAAAAAACTTTCTTCTTTCACAAATACTTCTCTAATAGGTTCTACTTAAGCTGTCTTCACCCAACCCTCCTCACCCATTCTCACCACATGTCTATACCATCTGAATCTTGAGTCTTTTATCCCAGTAGTAACCTTTGCCACCAGTTATCTTCTCTTGCTTTCCCTTCTTCTTTTGGACAGCATATTGATGAGACATATCATCACTGGTCACTAATCCTCTTCTTCTTCCCCACCGATATCCTTACATTAAGGGGTTGTTTGCCTAATGCACTCAACACTTATCGGTCTTAGCAGCATTTCTCAGTTCCTTAGCTGTAGTTGATTTAAACCCTTCTTCTTTACTTGTGTCTCCACCTCCTTTCTTCCTTATTCCAGTCTAACCTCTCCTGAAATTTACTTTATAGTATCATTTGTACAGGGTTATCCTCCAGTTGTACATAGGCACTAAATAGCTTTAAAAAAATCATCTCTGAATATGGTCAAAGAGATCTGGATTTTTAGTTTACTGAATTCTCATCGTTGGGCATTTCTACTTCCCTTCATCCTCCCAGAGCTCTGGCTATTCCTTCTACTGAAACACTTTTACAATAAGTTTCTATCTCGTTCATTTCACTTCCTTTTCTTCAATAGTTCCTGGTTGATTTACTTAATAACTATTTTACTTATATAGATTGTTTAGCTAAAAGTGGTCGTTCAACATTCACCATCACCAGTAATGTTAATGTTAAATATAAAATTCATGTTAACGTTAATGTTAATATTAATACTACAATTAATAATGATAACAATGACAATGACTATGACAATAATATAACAATATAACAACATAACAATGTAACGATATAACAATAATAATAAAATAACGATGAATGTAATATAACAATAACAAATAAAATAACAATAATAAATAAAATAACAATGATAAATAAAATAACAATAATAAATATTGATAAAATAACAATAATAATAAAATAACACTAATAATTATAATAAAATAGTAATTTTGATGAAGTAATAATTATAATAAATGTTAGTCTCTAGAGCATTACCACTGACAATCATAATTCCATTAATATTATTATTAACACAAATCTAATTTCTCTATGTTTCCATCCAACTCTCGTATAGCTCTTATAATCTAATGTTTCTTTCCATTTTGATACTCCATAGTCACTTGCAGATTCCACATATATTGTTTTCATATCAATAGAATTTTTTTTTTCTCTGAACTATTAAGTATATTCCTAGTAAATGTTTTTTTCCTTATGTAATATACCCATAACAGATGATACAACTTATATTTACTGTATTACTGAAGTGAATTATTCAAATAACAGATAACATAAAAAGAAAAAGTGAGTTAAAACATGACTTCAGTTGAATAAACTGATATTCCAACCTTTTTTTTTTTTTACATTTGATAGGTTTTTTTTCTGCCTTGACAAGTTTGCCATGAGTTTTGGGAAAGTTTTTATAAAGTTCGTTTTATATTTGATTAATACTAGAAACGAGGTTTACGTCATGTCAGTTCATGAAATATACCATATATATAACGGATTTTGAGCGAAGCGAAAAATCTATTTTTGGGTGAGATGGTCATGTCGTCCTGATGGAAGTTCCTATAGGGTAGCTCCCTAGGGTATATTACAACTACGGCGATATTTCCAGAGAGTTTACCTTAAGGTACCAGAATTCTAACTCCTGGAGCTAATATCCCTCCTGAAAGGGATATCGCGACATATCAGAGGACATATTCTTGACACGCCACATGGCAATCTGCACCGCAAACAGAGATTACGTATCGAGGGGTCAATTGGCAAGAAACGAAATCGGGAAAGAAAAAGGGGGAGCCGCTCCCAAGGCTCCCTATTCTCCAGTTCGTAAACGTGCCTGGCGCCAATCCTGGCGCCATCTGTATTCCTTGTAGCGTACACGAGGTGCTACAGATACTGTATGTAGGGAGGGGTCTTACAGCCCTTTCATAGAAAGGGAAGGGCGGGTCCATCAGGACGACATGGCAATCTCACCCAAAAATAGATTTTTCACTTCGCTCAAAATCCGTTTTTTGGGCTCAAGCCATGTCGTCCTGATGGAAGTATACCAGAGCATTACTGTATCTGTGGATTCTCAGAACGTGCCTACTCCACGGAGGTAATTTTTCCCCGGTCGACTAGACCTAGAGACCTAAGATGTTACCGTTATATATCTTTTCAACTAACTATAAACCATGTTAGAGCTTCCTTCCCCCTACAGGGAAGAGTCCTACTAGACTCTGGAAAAGTCTCGAAGAGTATATATACCCATCTATGAATACCAGGCAAGCTAATATAGTGGTCTCACCCTATATTAAGTAAAGCATAGTTTGTAAAGAACCACTGCTTCAATATGAAATATCGACCAGTTCTCCGTACAATACTTGTATTGGACAAAGGTTTATATCCGCATAGGAGGAAACTTGTGAAACCGCCATCGTCCCCTTATGGGACGGAGTCCTCCCGTTAAGGGAAAGCATAAACCAATGCAACATAGCTTGCATAAAGGAACAATTCTATTAGAATTATCCCAGATAAAGTACATAGAATGAATGCTCAATTATACCAATAAATTGACACAGGTGAAGGAGACGCAAGGTTCTCAAGAACAAGTTTATTGACAGACAATAAATAGACAGGTTAAAAACAATTATATATATATATATATATATATATATATATATATATATATATATATATATATATATATATATATATATATATATATATATAAGAAGAGGATAACCCAAAACTTTAAGCATAAGTATGATAGTAAACAGAACTTGTTTATCTGAAAGAAAAAACATTAATGCCACTTTTAAGATACCGAGGTATCAAAGTCATAAAAGTCTGTATTACATATCAATCACATTAGCGTTAGAAACGCTCGGCACACATGTCTGCACTTATGCTAGGTTCACCTTTGTAAATGGAACAGTCTACGTGGGCAACTCAGTGCCCTCACTTAGTTTGTAGTACAGTATGTAACTACGCACTCACCCTGGAATTAATCGTCCCGATTAAAACCACTGTTCCTCGCAGAGTTAAACAGTAGGGTTAACGACGCGACCCACTGCTACCACAGATCTCTTTAGTTCCTCTACTTGCTTCGCATAGTGGCGAAAGAACACTCTGGAAGACTTCCAGCCAGTGTATGAACGGAGATGTTCAAAATCCATACAATTAAAGAAATTTAAGGATGAGGCAACTTTCCTCGGATCGTGAACTGCGGGTGTACTGTCAGGATCCGCTCTGCGAATAAAATATGTGATTTTCGCTCTGAGTTGATTCAGAGATAAATTTGAGCCTGATGTTTCTCCCCAGAATTGTTGACCACCCTTGAAGTCTGAAGTTCTATGAAGATAGACCTTTAGGCATTCTACTGGACATAGAGAGATGCATCTTCTTTCAGAGGGCAGATTCTCCAGGGACCCCATCTGTTGGTGGGTAACTCATTCTTGGCGAGAAACGTAGGATACGGAAACAGGTTCAGTTCTCCCCCATCCAGGAACTGAACACGACCTGCCCTCTCGAGAGGGCTAAAATCTCACTAACCCTGGCCCCGGACGCGAGTGCAAATAGGAAAATAACTTTTTGTGTCAAATCCTATAACGCACACTCCTCATTGCTCAACAGAGAAGCAAAATGAAGAACTTTGTCTAAAGACGATGAAATGGGCTTTGGAGGTGCTGAAGGTCTGAGCCTAGCACAGGCTTTCGGAACTTTATTAAAGATCTCGTTACCTAGGTCGACCTGGAAGGCATATAGAATGGGTCTTGTCAAAGCAGACTTACACGCTGAAATCGTGTTAGCTGCCAACCTTTGACCATGGAGGTGGATGAAGAAAGATAAGCAGAAGTCTGTCGAGATCTCCTGCGGATTCTTCGCCTTGACAAAGGCCACCCATTTTCTCCAAGATAACTCATATTGCCTTCTAGTAGATTTGCACTTATATTCCTCTAGGAAGTCTATGCTGGCTTTCGAAATCCCGAAACGCTTTCTCACCGCTAGGGAGAGAAAATCATGAGCTGCAGGGTCCGGGTTTTCTGTAATGAAGCGCAGACAGTCGACTTCTGGACTCGCTGGGTCAGAACTGGATCTGGTAGCGGTACAGACTTCAGCCGTAGTTCCAATGCCAGGGGGAACCACACGCTGTTCGGCCACTTGTGGGCCACTATTGCCGATACCCCCTTGAAGGATCTCAGTTTGTTGAAGACCCTCAACAGAAGGTTGTGAGGAGGGAACAGATAAATCCTGGATCATCTGTTCCAGTCAAGGGACATCACGTCCACTGCTTCTGCTAAGGGGTCCTCGTACGGGGACACGTACAGGGGCAACTTCTTGTTGTCTTTCGTCGCAAAGAGGTCTTTCTGCAGTTCTGGGACTTGATTCAGAATGAAGGAGAATGATCCTGCGTCTAAGGACCATTCCGACTCTATCGGTGTGAACCTGGATAGAGCGTCCGCTGTCACATTGCGGACTCCTTGAAGGTGAACTGCCGACAGGTACCACTTCTTCTTTTCCGCTAATCGGAAGATGGCCAACATCACCTGGTTGAGAGGTGGTGACCTCGATCCTTGTCGATTCAAGCATCTCACAACTACCTCGCTGTCCATCACCAACCTTATGTGGATCGAGCGACGCGGGGAGACTTTCTTTAAGGTAAGGAGCACTGCCATTGCTTCTAGAAAGTTTATGTGAAAGGTCTTGAATAGCTTGGACCAAGTCCCCTGGACTTTTTTCCGATGAGAGTGACCTCCCCATCCCTCCTTTGAGGCGTCTGAGTGAATCGTCACCGACGGGGGAGGTGGCTGAAGAAGAACCGACTTCTTTAGATGTCTGGCTTGGGACCAAGGCCTGAGAAGAGTACGTAGCCGAAGCGGAACTGGTCTTTTCAGATCTCTTCGCGCGTTTGATGCATAACTTCTCCAAACTCCAGTTGCATCCTTTAGCTGTGCTCTTAGCACTGGGTCTGTCACCGAAGCAAACTGGAGAGAGCCCAGTACCCTCTCCTGTTCGCGTCTTGATATCCTTTTGGAATCTAGAAGTCTCTTGACAGAACCCGCTATCTCCTTCCTTTTCTTCGTCGGGATGGAGAAACGGTGTGACATTAGTTCCCAGTGGATTCCCAGCCACTGGAACTTTTGAGATGGAGAAAGTCAAGACTTTTTTCAGTTGATCTTGAAACCTAGATACTCTAGGAACTAGATCACTTGACTGGAAGCTTACAAGCATTCTGTCTCGGATGCTGCCCACACCAGCCAGTCGTCCAGGTAGGCTACTACCTGAATTCCCTTTAGGCGTAATTGTTTGAGAGCTACGCTCGCAAGCTTCGTGAAAATCCTTGGGGCTATATTTAGCCCGAATGGCATGGCTCTGAAGGCGTATAGTCTTCGTTGTAGCCTGAACCCTAGGTAGGGGGAGAGTCGACGGTTGATTGGAACGTGCCAATAGGCGTCTGACAAGTCTATAGAGACGGAATATGCCCTCTTGGGCAGTAAGGTCCTTATGTGTTGCAGTGTTAGCATCTTGAATTTGCAATTCACTATGAACTTGTTGAGTGGCGACAAGTCCAGAATGACTCTGAGCTTTTACGAGTCTTTCTTGGGAACACAAAACAGCCTCCCTTGGAATTTGATGGACTTCACCCTTCGGATCACTTTTTTCTCCAACAATTCTTGAACATACTCTTCCAGAACGGGGGTGGAGTGTTGGAAAAACCGAGGGCACGGGGGTGGAGTGCTGTACCAGCTCCAGCCCAGTCCATTCTTGAGTAGGCTGTGGGCCCAGGGATCGAATGTCCACCGATCCCGAAAATTCTGAAGTCTCCCTCCTACCGGCATCATCTCACTTGGACTGCCGTCCTGAGGTCTTGCCTCCCTGACCGCGACCACCTCTGAATCCCTTTCCTCTTGAGGGGCGCCTAGACGAGCCTCTGGCTGCTCCTCCAGGCTTTGCTCGAAAGAAAGTAGACTGCCCTTCGAACGTTGGGGTGAATGCCGTGGACTGTGTCGACACAGCCTGGGGTACCCACTGGAATGTGGTCGGTGTTTGTGCCACCATCTGGGGCACTGAAGGCAATGGCAATTGCAGTTGCTGTTGCTGTCTAAGAGGCTTGGCTGGCCGAGACGGTAGCCTAGTCCTCATAGTCTTCCTCTTTGGTTGAGGACCCTCATCCGGGGAAGACTTTCTTTTGATAGCCAGGCCCCACTTCTGGAGAAGGTTTCTATTCTCCAAGGCGGCCTTCTCAACAACTTCTTTGACCAATTCGGTAGGGAAAAGGTCTTTGCCCCAAATGTTGGAGGAGATTAGTTTCCTTGGCTCGTGCCTCACCGTAGCTGAGGTGAACACGAACTCCCTACAAGCTCTCCTAGCCTTGACGAAGCCATAAAGATCCTTCGTCACTGTGGCCAGATGAGTCTTGGCCACTACCATGAACATTTCATGGACCTTGGGGTCACTTGCCATCGTCTCAAGAGTAGTCTGAAGAGACATTGAGGCAGCCAGTCTTTCTTTTGTCTCGAGCTCTCTCCGCAAAAGAAAGTCAGACAGCTTAGGGAGGTCCTCGCCTAACTGACGTCCGGCAATATCAGCCTCCAACTTCCCAACTGAGAACGTAACATGGATGTCCTTCCAGTCTTTGTGGTCCATAGGCAGGGCCAGCGACAAGGGTTTACACTCCTCCAGGGAGGGGCAAGGCTTGCCGGCCTCGACTGCTTTTAGTACAGCCGCAAACCCTTTCTGTGAAAAGGGGAATGCTTTAGCAGGAGAGGACACAAAGGAAGGGAGCTTCTTACTCAATGCAGCTACCTTTGAGTTCGAGAAGCCCCTCTCTTTCATCGAGGATGAAAGTAGAGCTTGAGCCTTAGCATGGTCCATCACTATGACATCCTAAGGCTCTGTCTCCTCCTTTGAAGCTGGTTCCTTCCTCAGCCGGACATAACAGTCCGGATATGACGTCTTGCTGGGCCAGAATTCCACCTCCTCTAGGGGAACTGAACCCAACTTATCCGAGATGACGATCTATCCAGTCGTCATCGGCATTTGCTCAGCATACCTCCATGGGTTAGCATCTGAGCACAAGGGAAGGTCTTTCACATTGAGCCTTTTCTGAGGCCCATGTAATGCTGCAAGGCTCTGCATCCGCAGTTCCATTGCAGCCGCCTTCTCCTGATTCTCTTTCTGCATTTGTTGGATCATTCCAACAAATGGAGGAGAGGGCCTGTCCCAGCTCTACTGGGAGAGCGGACGATTTTGAGGGAATAGGCTCCGGAATCTGAACCGGAGTAGCCGACACCTCGTCGGCCTCTTCCTCTACAACGTCTGGGCCTTGAACTTCATCCTGGGCTTCTGCCAGGAGGTCCTCCTCCAGACGCTCATCCACGTCAGACATCCTGTCATCCAACTGGATATCTTGCAAGGCGACCGCCACTTCAGCATCCACCTGGATCTGAACTTGGGGGATCTCCTCTTGAGGCTGGGGAATCACTGCACCAGCTGATGCCCTAGGAAAAAGATACGCCCTCATCTTCTCACTTGTAAGATAAGGTCCAGAGGTGTTCTTCTGGAAGCCCCTTACCCAGGTACGAAGCTTCTCCCTTGCTATATCCCTTGATTCCGCCGTCCTAGGGGAATCAAAGGTCTCAATAATCAGGTTAGTGCACACGGTACATACCTGAGGGTCTCAATACTGGAGATTACCCTTGGAGACAGTGCATGCTGTGTGCCTCCTACAAAACTCATGTCCGCAGAGGTTCTTACTGTGGACGTTGCAGAAAACACTTCCGCATTTCGGAGGGTCCTCCTGTAAAGAAAAGAAATTTCCATGAGTATCAAGTGAACTATGTATCACTGGATATGCATAGTTTAGCATAACAATTCAGAAAGGAAAGACACACACTTGTGTTTCCTTCACAACCAATTGTTGCAGCCTTCCAGATAATAAAATCGTATGGTTAATCTCTTCTAGAATAACCAATGAAAAGTTTCCAGAGGAAACAGGTATAGCTCACACCTAAGCAATGATTTTAAAATCCTGGATAATAGACAAGAAAGAACTCACTTTCTTATCTGTAAGGCAACAGCAAAGGGCTGTGCAAGACAACACAAAAGTGTTAGAACACACAGTGCTGTACCAAAACTTATACTATAGTTTTCCTCTTACAGTATTTGTTATACTAAAGAATACTGGTACAGTATAGAAAGTTATGTGCTGGCCGGCACACACCATAACTAGCTTTAAAGTATACTACTTAACAGCTATAAGACGGCAGAACGCTGGTTCAAATGCATGTGCCGGCCGGCAACAGCCAATGTCGGCCGGCAATGACTGCCGGCAGGCAACTACACAAGGTAGTACCCGGCTGCCGGCCACATTAGCCGGCTGGCAAAGGTACACAACCGATGCCAGCCAGCATCAAAAGAACCAGAGGACTACGACTGCCCGGCTGCCGGCCTCCTAGGCCGGCAGCCGGTTCGGGTACAGCACTAGAAGAAAACAGAATGGATGCCGGGATAAGAGCGTACACTACCTCCAAGCCCGGCAATCCGAAAGAGTGCATATAAGGAAGGGGAGAATCTAATTCCGGCTTCCTGACCAATGCCGTCTGGTTCTACAGGCAGGCATGGATGAGGGACCAAGGGAGGTCCGGGCAGCACTCAAAGCAGAAGACCCTTGCCGGCCGGCAGCTCTGCCGGCCGGCAAGGGACTGAGTCAATTCCAAATCCTAACCTATCCTAGGTCCAGATGTAGAATGATATACAGTACTGTAATGGCTGGGCCATTACGGAGATAGAGAGGGAAGGGACAAGAGAGGGTCCTACCAACCTTGATTTAGTGAAGGATCACCCGCAGCCAAGAAAACTCATCTTAGCCTAAGGGAGATCCAAGGAGGGAGGCCAGCAATACTTGCCAGCTCACAGAGAACCAAAGCAAGGAAGGTGTTGCTACACCCAGGGAAAGAATCTCATCCTCGCCCGAGAACAGCAACAAGGACTAGTCTGCTAGATCACAAAAGAAGGAATCATCTCGTACAGAAACCTTCGGTAGTGACCTAAGGAGGCTAAGCCTCCTATGTCTGTGTCACGCCAGCGAGGGAGACTCTACCCCAAGCCAGACAAACACAGACTCAGACTAAAAACTCTGTTGTTCTGTCCCACTCTGAAGCCAGACTTACTGGAACAGGAAGGTACAGTAACACCCCAGTATAGTTTTATCGAAAGTTAATTCAAATAAACCACTTAGGGATAAGCCCAAGGCTTAAACAGAGGGAAAGGCATTGCGAAACTTCTCCGAAGAAAAGAAAGCAACTGGGGAGTATGAGAAAGTATACTAAGGCTCCA
>NC_090758.1:3555805-3560805 GCF_036898095.1 Palaemon carinicauda
TATTCAAGTTTATATTTTCTTCAGATAAATAAGAATCTTCTTTCCAGTAATCATTCATTGTTACATAATATTTCCTCTATTATACGAAAAACTTGAACTCTTTTCCAACAAGTTCTCTCAAAAGAAACACAATTTGAGAATTATGGAAATCGTTTTGCTAGAAAAATGAGAAAGTGATTTCAAACAACTTTCGAGCTTATAAGACTTTTGCATACGTGTGAGAGGCTCTAATAGCTGCATTTATTCGATGACATCATTGTTAGAATGCTAGCTTCATAAAAGGCCGAAAAGATAGGAATATTGCGTTAATTCTTAACCAAATGTTCTAAAAAGCTGCGATCAAGCAATGCCAAACGGCTGAAAAAAGCTTTTATTAAATGCAAAAGGGCTGGAAAGTTTCGTCCATGCTATGCCAAAGGGCTGGAAATTTTTCATCATTTAATGCCAAAGGTTCTGTAAAGTTGCCCTCATGCAATGCCAACTGGCTGGAAAGTTGTATTTATGCAATTCCAAAGGGATGGAAAAATGTGTTCATTCTATGCCCAAGGTTCTGGAAAGTTGCGTTCATGCAATGTCAAGTGACTGGTAAGTTGAATTTTTGCAATGCCAAGGGGCTGGAAATTGCGTTCATGCGATAAGAAAGGGCTGAAAAGTTGGATTCATTCAATGCCAAAGGGATGAGAAGTTGTCTTCATTCAATGCCAAGAGGTTGGAAAGTCGTGTTCATTCAATATCAAAGGGCTGGAAAGTTGGGTTCACAGAATGCCAAAGGGCTGAAAAGATGTGTTCATTCAATGCCAAAGGGCTTGAAAGTTTTGTTAATTCAATATCAAAGGCCTTAAAAGTTACATTTATTTGATTACAAAGGCTGGAAAGTTGGATTCATTCAATGACAAAGGGGTGGAAAGTTGTGTTCATGCAATGCTGTGGGCTGATTGGTAACGTCTCTGCCTGGTGTTTGCCAGTCGGGGGTTCGAGTCCCGCTCAGACTCGTTAGTGCCAGTAGTGTCTACAATCTTACCACTCTCGTGAGCTAAGGTTGGGGGGTTTGGGGGAGCCTATAGGTCTATCTACTGAGTCATAGGCAGCCACTGCCTGGGCTTTCCTGGTCCTTGCTTGGGTGGAGAGGAGGCTTGGGCGCTGATCATATAATATATGGTCAGTCTCTAGGGCATTGTCCTGATTAATAGGGCAATGTCACTGTCCCTTTCCTCTGCCATTCATGAGCGACCTTTAAACCTTTAAAACCTTTAAAGTTGCGTTTATACAATCCCAACGTCTCTGGAAAATTTCTTTCCTTCAATGCAAAAGGTCTGAAATGTTGAATTCATTCGATGAGTAAGGGCTGGAAAGCTGCGTTTATTCGAGGTCAAAGGTTCTAGAAAGTTTGATTCACGCAATTTCAAATAGCTGGAAAGTTTCATTCATTCAATAGCAAAGAGCTGCGAAGTTGTTATTCATTTGATGACAAAGTGGTTTAACGTTGGGTTCATTCAATGCCAAAGGGCTGGAAAGTTGGGTTCATGCAATGCCAAAAGGCTGGTGAGTTGCATTCATTTAATGAGAAAGGGCTGGAAAATGGGGTTCATTCAAGGCCAAAGGCCTCGAAAGTTGCATTCATTCAATGCCAAAGGTTCTGGAAAGTTGTGTTCATGCAATGCCAAAGGTCTGAAAAGTAGCGTTCATTCAATGACAAAGGGCTGGAAAGTTCTGTTTCTTCAATGACAAAGGGCCAGGAAGGGGGTTCATTCAATGACAAAAGGCTGACAAGGTGGATTCATTCAATGCCAAAGGGCTAAAAAGTTGTGTTCATTCGATGACAAAGGGCTGGAAAGCTGGGTTTCTTCAATGAGAGAGGGCTGGAAAGTTGTTTACATTCGATGACCAAGGGCGGGAAAGCTGCGTTCAGTCAATGCCAAAGGTTTGGAAAAGTGCACGAATACAATGCCAAAGGGCTGGAAAGTTTCATTCATTCAATGCCAAATGTCTTGGAGAGTTGCTTTCATGCAATCCCAAAGGGCTATAAATTTGTTTTCATGGAATGCCAAAGGGCTAGAAAGTGGCATTCATTCAATGCCAAAGGTTCTGGAATGATGCATTCATGTAATGCCAAATGGATGGAAAGTTGTGTTCATACTCTAACAAAGGACTAGGAAGTTAAGTCCATTCAATGCCTAATGGCTGGGAAGTTTTGTTCATTTGATGACAAAGGGCTGGGAAGTTGCGTTCATTCAATGCCAAAGGGCTTGAAATTTGTGTTCGTGAAAGGTCAAAGGTCTGGAAAGTAGTCATTCAATGTCAAAGGCTCTGGAATGTGTCGTTCATGAAATGACAAATAGATGGAAAATTGTGTTCATTCAGTGCCAAAGGTTCAGAAAAGTTACGTTCATGCATTGCCATATGGCTGGAAAGTTGCGATTATGCAATACCAAAGCTCTGGGAAGTTTGCGTTTATTCAGTGACAAAGGGCAGGAAAGTTAGGTTCATTCAACGCCATAGGGCTGGAAAGTTGCATTCATTTGATAACAAAGGTCTGGAAAGTTGCATTCATCCCATGCCAAAGATTCTGGAAAGTTAAGTTCATGTATTGCCAAAGAGCTGTAAAGCTACGTTCATTCAATGCCAAGGGTTCTTGAAAGTTGCGTTCATACAATGCCAAGAAACTTGAAATTTGTGTTCATGTAATGCCAAAGGGCTGAAAAGTGGCATTCATTCAATGCCAAAGGTTCTTGAATGTTGCGTTCATGCAAAGCCAAATGGATGAAAAGTTGCGTTCATGCAATACCAAAGGTCTGGGAAGTTGCATTCATTCAATGACACAGTGGTGGTAAGTTGGGTTCATTCAAAGCCAAACATTTTGGAAAGTTGAGTTTATGCAATGCCAAAGGGCTGGAAAGTTCCATTCATTCAATGCCAAAGTTTCTGGAAAGTTGCGTTCATGCAATGCCAGAGGGCTGGAAATTTGTGTTCATGGAATACCAAAGGGCTGGAAAGATGCATCCATGCAATGCCAAAGGTTCTGGAAAGCTGCGTTCATGCAATGCCAAATTGCAGGAAAGTTTCATTCATTCAATAACAAAGCTTCTGGAAAATTGCGTTCCTTCAATACCAAATGTTCTGGAAAGTTGCCCCCATTCAATGCTAAAGGTTTGGTAATTTGTGTTCGTGCAATGCCAGAGGGCTGAAAAGTAGCGTTTATTCAATACCAAAGGTTCTGTAATGTTGTGTTAATTCAATGCCAAATGGCTGAAGAGATGCGTTCATGCAATACCAAAGGGCTAGTAAGATACGTTCATTCAATGCCAAAGGTTCGGGAAAGTTGCATTCATTCTGTGACAGAGGGCTGGCAAGTTGAGTTCATTCAGTGATAAAGACCTGGGAAGTTACGTTCATTAATTACCAAAGGGCTGGAAACTTGCGTTCATCGAAGTCTTAATCCTTATTTTTGTTTCTATTATTTTACTCTTTCTCATATAATAATGAAAATATAAGAAAAGGGCGTTATGTACAATCGTAGGTCAGACGATGTAAATCAGATTATTAATATGGATCAAATGATTGTTATTTTGATAAATATAAGGAAATACGATAATCAACATTTCTACGCAAATATCTAAGTAAATTCCCATTCTAAGTAGAGATACCTTAACCTGGTGAAATGGTTTGAGTTTCACTTCACCATGATTAGCAAAATTATATTAGTTAGGGTTACCCATACTAGGTTGGGTTGTTGTAAGCCATTAAGTTGAAGTCTACCACCATGGCCAATCCACACTGGCTAGCATGGTGATAAAAACAAGCCAAACTCCAGACATGAATAGGGACATATCTAGGGCCTTTGTCCACCAGTGGACTGGAAACGGGTGCATTTGTTGCTGTTGTTGTTGTTGATGAAGTTTTGTTGTTGTTGTTGTTGTTGTTGTTGTTGTTGTTGTTGTTTAGTAGATTTTCATTTACAAATAAGAGCAATTTATTTTCAGACTCACAATTTCATTTATAAGACTAACATAAATATGAAATAACATTATTAAGCTAATATTGATTAACTTGAAAGTTACAAAGAAAATACATGAACTATATGATCTAACTATTTAATATATATATATATATATATATATATATATATATATATATATATATATATATATATATATATATATATATATATATATATATATATATATTTATATATATATATATATATATATATATATGTATATATTTATATATATATATATATATATATATATATATATATATATAATATACATATATATATATATATATATATATATATATATATATATATATATATATATATATATATATATATATATATATATATATATATATATATATATATATATATATATTCATTTGAATATTCTTGGCTGCCAATTCTTTTAGCCTTTTTTTTCAACGATACTACATATATTATGCGAAAAACAGGAAAATCCATTAGACAACTTCCTCCAATGATGCAAAACTTAATAATTGTCAAGAAAATTACTTGTTTAGAGAAAGGAGGAAGTGATTCCAAACAACTTTGGCTCTTATAACACTTTTGAACACGTGTGAGAGGCCATAAAAAGGACCCCTTTGGAAAGGGGGTGTTCATTTTGAGCAAATATAGCTCTTACAACACCGGTTAATAAGGGTCAGAAACTTCTGCACGCCCTCTTCTTGAAGGCCTTCCTTCTTTGATAGTTTCCGTTCGAAGCCATAACGGGTGGAAAGTTGCGTTCATGCGATGCCGAAAGGGGTTGGAAAGTTACGTTCATTCCGCTTTTATGGGAAGTGTTTTTTGCTTCTGGTCGTTTACATTTTCAATGACTATAGAAAACGGGATTATCTCTGCTCTTAAAGAGGATACTGTTTCATTAGGTGAAGGCGTTATATTTTCATTGAGAATTGTTAAAAGAGTGGCAAATTTGAATCCTCTGTCTTTATAACTCCTGAGATCTTTAGTCGTCAATATGATACAGTAGAAAAAGTTGTCC
>NC_090758.1:3570805-3572410 GCF_036898095.1 Palaemon carinicauda
CAAATAACATTTGGAAACTCAAGTAATTAAACACATGAAATCTCTCTTTAAATTATTTGCCAAACAATAGCCTAATAATGGATATATGGCAACTGAAATACAGAATATGGCCAATCCCAAGAAATATGTCACCTATAGTCGCCACAGAGATTCCGGGTGAAATAAGCCCCACCCTCTGATGATGTCATAGCCGATCAAGTTGTCTCCCACGTTAGCCCCACCCCTTGATGACGTCCTAGCTAATCAAGTTATCTCCCACATTAGCTCTACCCTTCGTGACGTCCTAGCCAATCAAGTTATCTTTCACATTAGCCCCACCCCAGATGACGTCATAGCCAATCAAGTTATCTCCCACGTTAGCTCCACCTCCTGATGACGTCATAGCCAATTAAGTTGTTTCCCACAGGAGATGTATTGTGACCAACCACTTACATGGGAAACAACGTGATTGGCTAAGATGTCATCAGGGGGTGTGGCTTATTTCGCCTGGAATCTTCGCAGCGACGAAAGGTTATTGAATACACAGCATAATACCATACTATGTCTGGAAACCCAAAAACTGAATTAAATTTAATTTATGAAACCCTTTTCGTCATTCAACAATTGTTATAATGCCTATATGATAACCAGACTTGCCAAATATTATAACACTAGTCATTCGAATACACTGCGGCTCCCCATATTGTATATCGTTAAATCGAGTAATCCAACAGGAATTTTTTCTAACAATATTTGACGAATACCAGTTATTTCAAAGAAAATCTAACAACTGGCCTAATCCAATAAATATCTCATAACTAGAAATAATGCCCGATGGCTTACTATATTTTATTTGTGAACTATACTGTACATAACTGGCTACTCAACAAGAATTCTTCTATTAATTTTCACCAAAACCAAATGCTTTAATAAATAACTGGAAACAGATCCGGTAAGATATGGCAAATTGAAACTGAAGGTGGTAATTAGACTCAAATACACAGTTGCTCAGCTATTTTACAAGGTAACTAGATCAAATATAACTGGCTACCCAACAAGAGTTCCTCTAACTATTTATCCCAAACACCTATAGTTCCAATGAATATCAAGCAACTGGACTGTTAGAATATGGCAAACCCCATCTAATATCTGGCATATAGACTTAAATACTCAGTGAATCAGCATATTACATATGGTAATAAGCCCAAATGTAACTAGCAACTCCACATTTTCCCAACAACAATTGTTTTAATGAATATTTGGCAACTGGTCTGTCAGGATAATACAAAACCCGAAAAATATCTGGCATGCAGACACAAATATACAGTGAATAAGAATATTTGATATGGCAGTTGAACCAGATTTAACTAGAAATTTACCAAACACCAATAGTTTTAATGAAAATCAAGCAACTGGTGGTGTGTCAGAATATGGCAAAACCCAAGAAATATCTGGCATCCTTGACATAATTACACAGGTAATCAAATTGCGGGAACAGGTGTTCAAGTCTGTCTTTATTAAATGAAATATTCTACTCTCTCTCTCTCTCTCTCTCTCTCTCTCTCATCTCTCTCTCTCTCTCTCTCTCTCTCTCTCTCTCTCTCTCTCTCTCTCTCTCTCTCATCG
>NC_090758.1:3572910-3610410 GCF_036898095.1 Palaemon carinicauda
ACATCTTCTAAGGAATTCTGGGTCTCAAGAGTCTTTATGTCAGGCAGAGGGATTTTGTCAGATTGGGGGGGGGGGGGGGGTGAGGACAGGGAGGGAGAGTTGTAAGAAAGAGGGTGGGAGAAGAGAGTCTGATATGGATTGGAGAGGGGTATTTTCTGGAAGCCTTTCTTCCGTTATAGGTAATGTTATATGGTAAGTTAGTGACAGTTAGAAAAAATAAATGCAAATCATTATCTTTATTCAATCCATACAAATTTTTGTACTTAATACTGATACAAATTCTGATATATGATTAAATACGTTCTATTTATGTGGAGGGAGTAACAATTTTGTGACGATCAATAAATGGGGTAAATTCTACTGGTAAAAATAGATATAATTATATTAGATTAGTGTACCTAATGAGAAAAGTTATGAAAATGAAGAAACTATTAACTATGCAAATTGAAGGCTTCTCGGTAGAGCTCGTACCTTTGCCAACGCCACATTTGTTACCATGGAATCTTGTTTCATGCATACCAGACAAAAAATTGACTACGATTTTCAAAAAAAACGGTTGTTGACCTTTTCGTGACCCTTTGCCATTATTCTTGACCCAATCACTCCCAAAATCTAATCAAAATATCCTGGCATCATAAATAATCATCCCATCAAATTTCATTAGATTCGGTCAAATAGTTTTTGAATTTTTCAAATCACGAAATCACAGCCAGACTTACAAACAAATAAATTCAGGCCTATCAAAAAATAACCTTCGCAAGGAAGTTGGTTAAGTTTATTATGAACAGACGACATTCTATATCCGGTGATCCTCAGACATGAAAAAAGAAGAAACAAGCAGCACTCTATAAATAATGACAGCATTAACTCGTAAATAGGAAGAAGGTGGCAGCTCTCTATAAATGGTGACGTCATTAGACAGTAAATAAGAAGAAAGTGGCAGCCATCAATATATATGTGACATCACCAGTCAATGTTCAGAAGAAACTGGCAGCTCTACAAAAGGCGATGTTATCAGGCAGTAAAAAATTAGAAACTGCCAGCTCTTCATAAAGGATAATGTCATCTGATGGTACATAGGAAGTAAATGATATCTATACATGGTGACGTCATCATATATATCGGTGACGTCACCAGGCAGTAAAAGAAAAAATGCTGCATGCCTACAAATAGTAACGTCAACCAACAGTAAAAAAGAACCTGACAACTCTCTATAAATGGTAATATCAACAGACTAAAAAAAAAGAAAAGAAAATGGCAGCTATCTATAAATGGTAACCTCATTTGTCAGTAAAACAGAAGTTATAGCAACCTACTATATCAGTGACCTCACCAGGAAGTAAAAAAAAAAAAAACTCACCGCTCTATCAACGTTGATGTCATCAGGCAGTAAAATAATATAAAACTGATAACTCTATAAATGATAACATCACCAGACAGCAAAAATGAAGAAACTGACAACTCTCAATATATCGGCGACGTCACCAGACAGTAGAAAAAAGAAACTGGCAACTCGCTATAAATGGTAACATCACCACACAGCAAAAAATAAGAAACTGGCAGCTCTCTATAAATGGTAACGTCATCATTCAGCAAAAGAGAAGAGATGGCAACTCAATATATCGGTGATGCCATCACAGGGGTCTTGTAAAACCTCTCCCCTTCCTCATCGTCTTCCCATCCATTAAACACAAAAGTCTTCTTGCCAAGATTTAGGGAAATTCAGATGGAATTAGGAGTTGATCAATCTGATAACGGACATCAAAGGGCCAATTACAGTATGCAATTAAGGACTGTGATTATGACGTTCGGTATAATGCGATTATTTGGAAAGAAATCGAGTTGACAATACATACACAGACATACACTAACACACACACACACACACACACACACACATATATATATATATATATATATATATATATATATATATATATATATATATATATATATATATATATATATATATATATATATATATATATATATTATTGTATAGAGCAAGTTAAAAATGACCTTGAATATCTTGGTTGCATTATCATAAAGACTTACTATTACATTCATAACTTTTACAGGTTTTCCCAAACTTTATTAACCCTACTATAAAATACCTATACTTCAGGTGGCAAAAAAGAAAATAACTCTTTATCCCATTATAATCACAGTAAAAAAAATTGTCGCAAAGCGACATTCCAGAACGTAATACCTCAAGTTGCCGGTGATGCATTATTAATCCTGGGGACGAGGGAGATGAAGCTTTAACTCGCACAGGAAGTGTAAGACATTTCCTTTCCCGATGAAGGATTTCCCGATGAAGGACGAAGTTGAGAAGAATATTTTTTCCATAATTTAAGATGGGATGAGAGTATAGTACAAATGAGGCTATATTTTCTTCCTTTTTTTCTCTTTTTGTGATCAAACTTGTTAAGTTTCCATATGCGCCAGTTAAGTAATTTGACTCTGGGAGTGTGGTTGCTATTTGGTACATTCAAGATATTTTATTCTTCTGTCATTTTGAGGGAATCTAGATAATTGATTAAGCATTTAGTTCTATTAATATTTTTTCAAGTGTTTATAGGCAAAAATTTAGATCTATGCAGAATTTAAGTTGCCCTATACACTAGGGAAGTTATCCAAAGGCTCGCGTGCATGGTTGCTATCCGCCCCTTTAAGATACTTTTCTCTTGTGTTACCGTAAAGGTATCAAAACAATTAATTCTTTAGTTTTCCTACTAATTTTATGTCATTATAAAAATAAATTGATTATATACATGTGTTTTTAATTTAACCTGATATTGTGTATAACATGTGAAGTCTTAATATGAAACCGGCTTCCATTTATCTAAGCAAAGGTATTTCTGTATTCATCTAGCTAATTAAACGTTACCATTGTCCTAAATATGAAGTATGGCCAAGTAAAAGAGTGGGGATGTAGGAAATTTAATAGGTAGAGCCTACGCTTCATTTGTAGGACACTTAAAATCACAGAAGCACAAAATCCATTGGAAATTTCCAAACATTTAATTTTGAAATCAGGTCAATGAATTATCAATCCTAAAATTAGTAGGAACAAAACAAAATTTCCAATTCACCTTTGACGTCACAGTGAATCCTCTCAAGAAAACAGTTATGCGAACTGGAGTAATTGGCTGAACACTATAATTCCCATTTATGAATAAAAAAAAGATGGGAAGTTGAAGAACAGGTTTAAATAAATTAACATGTAAATATATCAGAATTTAAACAATATCTGCTTTGGAGATATCACAATATACTGTACACACTAAACAGCAAGTAAAGAAAGGACTTTTTATAAACACTCATTGCCTATGAGATACTAAAGCATTTAACTTACCTCTAACCTTTTTAAACAGCTTAAAGAAGTAAAAATAACTATATATTCAAAGGATAAATAGCGAGGTTTCAACCAATTGTTTGTTCTCAATGAAGTACCTTGTTAAGAAAACTGTCGTTACCAACAGCTGGTGCTCCTCCCTCAGTGTAATGTAGGCGTCACTAGTTTCAGCCATCTAGATTACTTCTTTTATATTAGCTTAATAAAAGGGCAAATGGGTCTGTCCCCTATTCATATTCCTCTCACTATAACCGAGACTTATTTTCCTGCGAGTTTGGAACTTTTATGGTTTCCCTTAATGATTAATTTGCAGATATAGCCAGTGGGTATGCCCTCTTCTTTTATTGGTTTTATTGCATCTCACCTAATAAAAACGTTAGAGGAGTGGAAATTATGGAAATATACTGATTAAAGAAGATGAAAGATTGCGGAGAGGACTTCCCTGCCTCTCGTGACCATTTACTTTTTATAGAATATCTTCCTTTATAATTTTAGAGAGAGAGAGAGAGAGAGAGAGAGAGAGAGAGAGAGAGAGAGAGAGAGAGAGAGAGATGTAACATACTTTTCCCTTCGCGTCCACCACTGGGAATTTATTTCATACCAATCTCTCTCTCTCTCTCTCTCTCTCTCTCTCTCTCTCTCTCTCTCTCTCTCTCTCTCTCTCTCTCTCTCTCTCTCACTGAAGCAGCATCTCCCCCTTCCACTCACAGTCAAAGATATATAATTAAACGTGAGAGCATTATCAAAACATAACCTTCTAAACAAAGTTGGCAAAATTAATTGTGAACACTCTATATCTGGTGATCCTCAGATTTTAAAAAAGAAAAAACTTGCAGCTTTATAAATGGTAATGTTTTCAGTCAGTACAAAAAAAGAAGTAAATATTATCTCTATAGATATATTATAGACGGTGACATCATCAGACGGTTAAAAAAGAAGATACTGGCAACTCTCACTATATCAGTGACGTCCCAGGTAGTAAGCATGAAGAAACTGGCAGGTCTACAAATGGTAACATAAACAGACAGTAACTAAAGAGGAACCTGACAACTCTCGATAAATGGTAAAATCACCAAAGAGCAAAGAAGGAAAACTGGCAACTCTCTGTGAATGGTAACACCATTAGTCATTAAAAGAGAAGAGATGGCAACCCAACATATCGGTGATGCCATCAAAGGGGTCTCGTAAAACCTCTCCCCCTTCCCCTTCGCCTTTCCATCCATTAAACACAAAAGTCTTCTTGCCAAGATTGAGGGAGATTCGGATGGAATTAGGAGTTGATTAATCTGATAAGGGACATCAAGAGAACGGGATCAAAGGGCCAATTACGATATGTAATTAAGAACTATGATTATGACGTTCTGTTTCCTATAATTATTTGAAAAGAAATTGAGTTCACAACACACACACATGCATACACCAAAACACATATACACACGTACATATCCAAAAATACACACGCACACACCCAAATACACACACACACCCAAACACATATCAAACACTCGCATATTCTACTACATTTTCAACTTGTTTTATATATATATATATATATATATATATATATATATATATATATATATATATATATATATATATATATATATAATATAAATATATGTACACACACACACACACACACACATATATATATATATATATATATATATATATATATATATATATTTATGTATATATATATATATATATATATATATATATATATATATATATATATATATATATATATAACCAGTTGAAAATAGACTAGAATATTTTTGTTGCATTACCATAAAGACTTACTTATACATTCAAGACTCTTATAAGTTTTGCAAACTTTATTAACCCTGTATTAAAATACCTGACCTCCAAGTGGCAAAGAAAAAACTACTTTGGTCCTTTATAATCGCAATAAAAAAATGTCGCAAAGCGACATCCTGGAACTAATACCTCAAGTCGCCGGTGATGTATTATTCATCTTGGCGCTGAGGGAGATGAGGCTGTAACCAAGGTCTATAGATATAAGAGGTCTTCTCAGGCCACCTTAGTGTCAGTCTCGGCCCAGCTCTCGCGCCGACAAGAGCTCTCCAGCCTTCTGAAGTTCAGCAGCACCGGACTTGGCAACACCTGGATGGGTGGACTTATATCCACACAGTCACTAGGACCTCTCAACTTTGGTTGAAGAGGCCACATATAAGAAAGAATCCAGTTATTTACTTTGGCTTTTTTGCTAATTAAATAACTGTTGTTGACCTCAGTGACTGGCTCAATTCCATCCAGTATGGCTGATGATGGTCATGACAGTCTCCGCACTTACAGAAGGAGTTTGTACCCCACCTGGATCAATCCCTGCAAGAATGGGGCTCAGCAGTGCAAGTGCAATCGCTGCCTGAGGTACCAGAACTACAGACAGCAGCTAGCAGACCACATAGGGTTCAAAATAAGGGACCCAACGGTGCTCTCCCACAGGAAAACATGCAGTTGTTTTCAGTGCTATACCCTGGTACTTGAGAGCATCTACCACCTCCTACAAAGGAAGCATAGGCCAGGATACATGGATATACCATCCTACCCTCCACAGCCTCCTTATCCAGACGTTTTTCAGAGGAAATACCGGGTGCAAGCACGGTATAAAGAGACAGTCTCTGCACCCAGTTGCAGTAACTCTCTCCCCTTTGAACGGGACTGTGACTGCCAGTCATGTGTGTATGCTATCTGGAGCAACACTGTAGGCCACAGCTCCCCCACTCATGCCAAACCAGCTATGGACTCCGAAGACCCACCTATCCCGGAGCCACCCACTCCATCTCCGGCACCAGCTGTCCAGAAGACACCTGAAAAAATGGAAGCAGAGGACGCTCCACTCACCGCAACTCCGGAACCTGAGACCAACGTTTCAACCATGGCTCTAGACCTGACTGACAACCAACCACCGCAGCTAGCAGAACTGCACCCTGAGGATTGCAACTGCACTCCATGCCTCTCACAGCTCCTAATGGAGGCTCGGGCAATCACCCAGAATGACCCAAGCTTGGACCTAAACTTGGCCGCTGCTGAGGAACCACAACCACCTGTCAGCCAACCCAAACAGCTTGTCAAATTCAAGATGGCAGCTGTAGAAGGCTCACCGTCATATGCAACAGTTGCTGCTATTGCCACCGCCAACCCTGGCATCAAGATCACAGCCAGGGCCAACCTAAAAGGGGATTTAATTATATCCCCGAAGGACCTTGCCAGCGTCAACATCCTCCAACAGGAAACCTCCCTGACCCTCCTGGACCCCGAGAAGAGACTCAGACAGGCAGTGATCTATCGGTTTCCTGTCAACATGCCATTGTCATTCGTCACCGACTGCAGCAATGTTGCAAAATCCGAGAGGAAGCTTGACCACCGCAAACTTCCCACCAAGGAAGTAACAGTCACCTTTATTGGGCAAGTCCCTAAAGCACTGGATTTGGGCCTCTGGGGAAAGTTTCCCATCAGAAGTCCAAAGCGAGAACCACTGCGCTGTTACAACTGCCAGCGCTATGGGCACCATAAAGAAGAGTGCAGGAACCCTACAGTGTGCGGAGTCTGCAGCCACCGCCATCCCACACAGGACTGCATTGACGCACATCGGAATGGGACAAAAACCCAGGCAAAATGTCCCAATTGTGCGGGACCTCACCATGCATGGAACAAGAATTGTCCTGAATTCTTGAAGAGGCTACCAACCCCACTGGCAGCCCCACCGACCAAACCTGAGGCTGCACCAAGGCAGACACCTAACAAACCTGAGGCTGCACCAAGGCAGGCACCGAAACCCCAGCGGATTCAGCGAACCAGGCCTCCCCGGCGACAATCCGAGACTCCCCCTCCAGGAGCCCCTACTGCAGCCACGGACCAAGAACCCAGCGCTGTTGCTAGCCCAGCTGAAGAGCCAACCTCCAGCGCTGTGCAATCTCCTCCCCAACCCCCAGCAATATCTGCCATCTTATCCCTGGCAGAGGCCCTGCCAGTGGATACCTTGATCCCCCTAGTACTGCAACTACTAGTCAAAGTCTGCTCCCTTGCTAAGACTCCCTCCTCTGTAATTCATTCCCTCCTCAGTCCCTTAGTTTCACCCTCCCCGGTGCAGAGATAGGCATCTATGCTTAAATCTGCCACTTTTTCCTACTACTCGAATTCTTCCCTCCTCTCCCAGTCTCTCCTACTTACTGGGACTTACTGATATCATCACTTTTACCTACTACTGAAACCTTTCATTTCGGCTCCAAGTGGTCCTGCTTCTTGGTCCGCAAGGTCATGCTCTAGGTGCTGAGCGACCACACTGGCAACCACGCTCAAGGGGCTGAGCGGTTGCAAGACCTATCTTTGCCAACCTGGCGACTATGCTCAAGGGGCTGAGCGGTCGCACCTGCAGCTACGCTCAAGGAGCTGAGCGGCTGCAAATCCAGACATGAGAGACTGGTACTGCTGTGACACTATTGCCTACTTAGGGCAATAAATACTACGGGCTGCTACACAAAAGCCCGTGTCCAGCAGTAAGGCTGGGCAATCTTTAAATTTTGTACCTATTTTTTGTGTTTGAATACCTACGGGCCTAACAATAAAAAGGCCCGTGCCAACAAGAAGTGTTGGCTTTAATACACCAACAACAACAACACCTTAGTGCGCAGTTAGCCGGATGGTGGGAGTCGGGTCGGTCAGAGCGATGACGTCACTCAAACTTAACTGTGGCTGAGTAAGCTGTGGAACTTCCATAAGAAAATAAAGGAACCATGCTTTTTGCTTTGTATTTTTCAATCTTTTTGAAGATTTATATTTTATTTTTTAGGATAAAAAAGTAAGATTACAAATACATAAATTTAATACACTCAAACAACCAAATTTGTCGAGCAACAGACAGTTTAAATTCATAAAATAAATAAGGATATATACACAATATATATTTCAGTTATGTTCTATATCACGTTGCGAGCTTTTTCATTTTATTCTGCGCTTTTCTTGATGAACTAATATCCCTATTTAAAACACGAATTCTAAAAAATGTACATCTAACAGAAAATTTAATCACTTCGTATGGTAATGGGATATCTTTGCTTTTAAAACACTCGCTAATTAAATTAGCCAATTTAAAAAGGAGATCTTTTTTCATGTTAATGTCGAAATTATAATAAATAATTTGTTTCCAGGAAGTCGTAAATCCTCTGATCATTGCGCATTGTACTTTGGATTTAGGATCATAAAAAGTGTCCGCGCATTTATCGTAACTCCAAATTTGTGCAACACTGCACTCGTCAAATGAAATTACACACAGACGCTCGTGTTCCAGCATTGACTCTGATTTTATTTTTAATAAGTGGATTACCGATTCCAAAATGCCAGGTTCTACAGCTATCTTACTTGACCAGCGATATAAAGTTGATAAAGAAGGAAAAGGTAATTTCCACTCTTCTCTTAAAAACTTATAAGCTTTTGGACTCAAACTGCGTAACGTTAAGGCTTTGCTGATATCATCGTCTTCCCAAGTATTAATATTACTTCCAGTGACAAGACATGCTACTTGTTTGGGTGAAAAGTATTTCTTTAAATTAGCTTTTACTACAGCAGTTGCTGATGCATACATCTCATTAAACTTAACGTACATCGCTGTTTTCTCTTTTTTCCAGTTTTCCTTTTCTTTTTCCCACTTGACCTTATTATCCAACCATTTAGCTTTTTCATTTTCCCATTTAGCCCTTTCAGTAGCAAAATAGCTTTCTTTAACTTCCCACTGCTCCTTTTCACATTTCCACTTTACCTCATATTCTTCCCACTTCCGTTTGATATCATCTCTCTCCTTCTCCAGTTGCTCAATTATACATTGCAAATTTTGACCCTTATTGAGCGGTATTGTAAGAGCTATATTTGATCGAAATTAACACATCCTTTCCATAGGGGTCCTTTTTATGGCTTCTCACACGTGTGCTAAAGTGTTATAAGAGCCAAAGTTGTTTGAAATCACTTCCTCCTTTCTCTAAACAAGTAATTTTCTTGACAATTATTAAGTTTTGCATCATTGGGGGAAGTTGTCTAATGGGGTTTTCAGTTTTTCGCATAATATATGTATTATCGTATTGAAAAATGCTAAAAAAATAGCCGCCAAGAATATTCCAAGAAATATATATATATATATATATATATATATATATATATATATATATATATATATATATATATATATATATATATATATATATATATATATATATATACATATATATATATATATATATATATATATATATATATATATATATATATATATATATATATATATATAAATACAAAAATACTTACGATTAAATTGGAGATTGTATAGTTCAAAAATTTTATATTTAATTTTCAAGTTAATCAATATTAGAATAATAATGTTATTTCGTAATTAGGTTTGTCATATAAATGAAATTGCAATATTCAGTACTCAACTGAATATTTAATGAACTACATTAACAAAACAACAACAGCAACAACAACAGCAAGAACTGCACCCGTTTCTAGTCCACTGCAGGACAAAGGCCTCAAACATGTCCCTATCATGACTGCGGGTTGACCTGTTTTTATCACCATGCTAGCCAGTGTAGATTGGTCATGATGGTAGACTTTAGTCTGATCGCTTATAACAAACTGAGCTAGTATCAGTAACCCTGACTAATACAACTTTCCTGCTCATGGTGGAACTCAAACCCTTCCACCACGTTAAGGTATCTCCACGCAGAATGGGAATTTACTTAGATATATGCGTAGAAATGTTGATTATCGCATTTCTTTATATTTATCAAAGTACCAATAATTTGATCCATATTACAATTTTGATTTACATCGTCTGACCAAGAATGGTTCATAACGTCCAAAGGGATAGAACTTACTGTCTTAATCCTCTTCTTATATTTTCCTTATTTCTAAATCTTTTATTGTATGGAAAAAAGTAAAATAATAGAATATAAATAAAATTAAGGATTGAGTCTTCGATGAACTCTACTTTAAAGAACTTTGGCATTGAATAAACACAGTTTTCATGACCTTTAACATGGAATGAACGTAATTTTGCAGCCTTCTGGCATTGCATGAATGCAACTTTCAAGCACTTTGGCATTGAATGGACGCATCTCTTCAGCCATTTGGTATTGCATTAACACAACATTACAGAACGTTTGGTATTGAATAAACGCTCCTTTTCAGCCCTCTGACATTGTACGAACACAAATTACCAGCCCTTTTGCATTGCATGAAGGCAACTTTCCAGAACATTTGGTATTTAATGAACGCAACTTTCCAGAAATTCTGGCATTGAATGAATGGAACTTTCCAGCCCTTTTGCATTGTATGAACTAAACTTTGCAGAATGTTTGGCTTTGAATGAACCCAACTTTCCAGCCCTTTGTCATTGAATGAACGCAACTTTCCAGACCTTTGGCATTGCATGAAGGGAACTTTCCATCCATTTGGCATTGCATGAACGCAACATTCAAGAACCTTTTGCATTGAATGAATGCCACTTTCCAGCCCTTTGGCATTACATAAACAAAAACTTCCAGCCTCTTGGCATTGTATGAACGCAGCTTTCAAGAACCCTTGGCATTAAATGAACGTAGCTTTCCAGCCCTTTGACAATGCATGAACTCAACTTTCCAGAATCTTTGGCTTTGAATGAACGCAACTTCCCAGACCTTTGTCTTCAAATGAATGCAACTTTCCAGCCCTATGGCATTGAATGAACCTATCTTTCCTGCCCTTTGTAATTGAATAAATGCAACTACCCACACCTTTGATATTGCATAAACGCAACTTTTCAGCCATTTGGTAATGCATGAACGTAACTTTTCTGAACCTTTGGCATTGAATGAACGCAACTTTTCATCCATTTGGCGTTGCATGAATGCCACATTCCAGAACCTTTGACATTGTATGAATGCTACTTTCCAGCCCTCTGGTATTGCATGAACACAAATTTCCAATCCTTTGGAATTGCATGAATGCAGCTTTCAAGAACCTTTGGCATTGAATGAGCGCAACTTTCCAGCCCTTTTGTCATTGAATGAACGCAAGTTTTCAGCCTTGTGGCATTGTATAAACTCAACTTTCCAACCCGTTGGTAATAAAGGAACCAAATTTTCCATCTCTTTGTCATTGAATGAATGCAACATCCCAGCCCTTTGACATTGAATGCATGCAACTTAACAGCCTTTTGGCATTGCATGAACCCAACTTTTCTGCCCTTTGGCATTTAATGAACCAAACTTTCCAGCACTTTGTTCACAAATTAATGCAACTTTACAGCTCTTTGCTATTGAAGGAACGAAACTTTCAAGCTAATTGGCATTGCATGAAACCAACTTTCTAGAACCTTGGGCATTGAGTCAAAGCAACATTCCAGGCCTTTGTCATCAAATGAATGCAACTTTCCTGCTCTTTGTCATTGAATGAATGCAACATCCCAGCCCTTTGGCATTGAATGAACTAAACTTTCCAGTTATTTGGTATTGGGTGAAACCAGCTTTCTAAAACTTCTGGCATCGAATAAACGCAACTTTCAAGCCCTATCTCATCGAATGAATTGAACTTTCCAGACCTTTGGCATTGCATGAACGCAACTTTCCTGAGACTTTTGCATTGTATGAACACAACATTCCAGCCCTTTGTCATCGAATGAATGTAATTCTCCACACCTTTGTCATTGAATTAACCCAACTTTCCAGCCCTTTGTCATCAAATAAATGTAACATAACAGGCCTTTGGCATTGAATTAACTCAATTTTCCAGCCCCTTGGCATTGCATGAACGCAACTTTCCAGAACATTTGGCACTGAACGATGAAAAATTTCTAGCCATTTGTCATTGCATGAACGCACCTTTCCAGCTCTTTGGCATTTAATGAACGCAACTTTCCAGCCCTTTGGCATTGCTTGAATGAAACTTTCCAGAACATCTGGTTATGAATGAACACAACTTTCTTACTTTTTCAGCCATTTATGAAGCTAGCATTCTAATAATGATGTGATCGAGTAAATGCAACTATTTAACCAGTTTATTCATCGAATAAACCGAACTTTCTAACCTTTTGGGCATTGCATGAACGCACCTTTCCATTTTATATATATATATATATATATATATATATATATATATATATATATATATATATATATATATATATATATATATATATATATATATATACACACACACACACACACACACACATATATATATATATATATATATATATATTATATATATATATGTATATATATATATATATATATATATATATATATATATATATATATATGTATGTATAACGGAAACTTTTCATAATTCAACAAGTATTATGTTATGTCATGTTATGTTATGAAACAGATACCCACAATTCCCACAGGAACAAACAATGCCTCTCTACCCTGGCTGCAACCTCCTCCCACACTCCCAAAACACATCAAGAATCAACCAAACGACCTAGAAATAATCCCTTGCTCACTGTTTGGAATCACTGAGCGAGCGAAAAATTGTGGTGATTCCCATAATGGACGATGAGTCTGTACAAATAGCCAGATTAAACTGAAGGTGAATCATTGTGGGAAATTATGATTACCATATGAGAAATGACATTGTCCAGCTAACCGTTATTGCGTTAAAAGCCTGTTTAACGAATTAAAATAAAACATTCATAATATGAATATGTATATTTAATGCTCCCTCTCTCTCTCTCTCTCTCTCTCTCTCTCTCTCTCTCTCTCTCTCTCTCTCTCTCTCTCTCCAGGTTCCACTTTGGTAATATGTTCGCCTAGCATTAGCAGGGGAGCAATCGATCCATTTCTGAGATTCTGATTGTAAGATTTCTACTGAGGAGGATATTGCTTCGGTTATGCATGGGAGTTTGGGGAGGGGGGGATGTTTGGGCTTGCCCGGCTGACGTTCTGGTGAGCATCTATTCTGATGAAACGGGAAGTGAAAGCAGACACCTTTACCCTTCAATATATATTTATGTATACATATACTAGTGTATGTTACCAATAAAAAAATGACGGCTAGATATCTATATAGATATGCACACCACCTCCCTCTTTCAAAATTACAACACCTCCCAACAGGGTATGACTACTCCCTTTCCCCTCCTATCTGAGGCACAGGGAGAGATTGAATAATTATATGTATGGCCACTACAACAACACCAGTAGTAATAATAATAATAATAATAATAATAATAATAATAATAATAATAATAATAATATCAAACTACCTCATCCCAAAAATATTCATTTTAAAAAAAGAATTAATTAGACTTTCAATAAATGTGTTCTGTATTCGAGCCGGACTCAAGGGTTAATATTTCATGTTAGTGACCGTAGTCGTACCATCCTTAGGAGCACTGGATGTTGTTTGCCCAATATTCTACGAGCAGTCATCGCCTGGTCCTACCTGGACCAACATGGTTACAGCTGGTCCTTTTCTATTATTTTAAATTGACTTTAAATAGTGGGATATCTCACAGAGGGGTGGGCTATAAGTTAAAAGATATTGTAATATATCTAAATAAAAAGCACAATGATCATCATCATCATGTTCACCTACGCCTATTAATGCAAAGGGCCTCAGTTAGATTTCACTATTCGTCTCTATCATGGGCTTGTAATTCAATACGTCTCTATTCATTATCTACTTCACGCTTCATAGTCTTCATCCATGTAGGCTTGGGTTTTCCAGAGAGCAATAAGGAGGGTAAATTTCATAGTTCTCAGCCACGTAGGCCTGGGTCTTCCAAAAAGCAATAGGGAGATTAAATTTCATAGTCTTAAGCCATGTAGGCCTTTGCCATCCAGAGAGTAATATGTGAAGGAAATTAGTGCTGAAAAGAAGCTGTAAAAAAAAGTAATGCTTACAGTGAACCCTATGTAATGGACTGACGATTTAACAATTTGACATTAACAATAGCATATACAACGTATATGAGAATAAATTATGAAAATCATATAATTAATAACTTCCTAAATAGACTAAATCTCTCTAAAACTCTTCCAAGTTCTCTGGCAGCGACTAATTGAAGATGGTGAGAACATGTTGGAAGAATTAACAGCACTTATCGTCCAACACAGATTACATATTAGAAGGAATTACGGGTTTCAAGAGTCTTTATGTCTGGCAGATGGGTTTTGTCAGAGGGGGGAGGGGGGGGGGGGGTTTGTTGAGGACAGGGAGGGGGAGTTGTAAGAAGGGGGGGGGGGTCTGATAAGGATCGGATAGGGGTATTTTCTGTAAGCCTTTCTTGTAAGGTATTGTGGATAGATTTTCTTTTGTTATGGATAATGTCATTTGGTAAATTAGTGGCAGTTACGAATGATAAATGGAAATTAATATATTTATTCATTCATACAAATATACTTCATAAATATCATAGATTGCATTTAGTTGACATTTTTTTTAGACAATGTTAAGTTTTTGTACCTAATTCTGATACAAATTCTGAAATATGATTAAAAGAATAACAATTTCGTGACAATCAATTTAATTATATTGGTTTGTTTTATCTAATGAGAAAATTAATTAGAATGTTAAAACTAGTAACACTTTGCAAATTAAAGGCCTCTCAACAGAGCTCATACCTTTGCTTACTCTACATTGTTACTATGGAATCTAGTTTCATGCACACTGAATAAAAAATTGACCACGATGTGGCAAAAAGGTGTTATTGACCTTTTCGTGACCCTGGTCCTTATTACTCTTGACCTAATCAGATTGTCCTAGTATCATGAATAATCGTCCTATCAAATTTCATGAGATTTGGTCAATTAGTCTTTGAGTTTTGCAAATCACAAACACACAGACTTACAAACAAAATACACGCCTATCAAAACATAACCTTTGCAAAGAAGATTGCAAAGGTAATTATGAAATGGCAACGCCCCTTTTTATGGTGATCCACAGACATTGAAAAAGAAGAAACTCGCAGCTGTTTATTTATGAAATCGTTATCACACATAAAAAAATAAAACTGGCAGCTCTCTATAACTGGTTATGTCATCAGACTGTACAAAATAAGTAAATGGTGGCTCTCAATAAATGATGGCATCATTTACCATAAAATAAGAAGAAAGTGGCAGCTCTCCATATATATGTATGTCGCCATTCAGTAAAAAGAAGAAACTGGCAGCTATACAAATGGGAATTTCACCAGGCAGAAGAAAATAAGAAACTGGCACCTCTTCATAAAGAAGTCAATTGTATCTCTATAGATGGTAAAATCACCAGACAGTTAAAAAAAGTAGAAACTGGCAACTCATTATATAGGTGACGTCACCGGGAAGTAAAAAAGAAAAACTAGCAGGTCTACAAATGGCAACATAAACAGAGAGTAACAAATGAAGAATCTGACAATTTTCTATAAATAGTAACATCACCAGACAGACAGTAAAAAGAAGAAACTTTCAACTCTCAATAAATGATAACATCACCAGAGAGTAACAAGAAGAAACTGGCAACTCTCTATAAAAAGTATCATCACCATACAGCAAAAAAGAACAAACTGGTAACGCTCTAAGAATGGTAACACCACTAGTCAGTAAAAGAGAAGAGATGGCAACCCAACATATCGGTGATGCCATCAAAGGGGTCTCGTAAAACTTCTCCCCATTCCCCTTCGCCTTTCCATCCATTGAACACAAAAGTCTTCTTGCCAAGATTTAGGGAGATTCGGAAGGAATTATGAGTTGATTAATCTGATAAAGGACATCAAGAGAACGGGATCAAAGGGCCAATTACGATATGCAATTGAGGACTATGATTATGACGTTTTATTTCCCGTGATTATTTGAAAAGAAATTGAGTTGACAACACACACACAAAACACACACACACACATACTCACACACACACACACACACACACGCACACACAGACACGCACACACACACACACACACACATATATATATATATATATATATATATATATATATATATATATATATATATATATATGTATAATACAAATTGGAAATGGACTGATATATCTTGGTTGAATTACCATTCATAACTTTTTTAAGTTTTACCAACTTTATTTACCCTGCCCTCAAATACTTAAACTATACGTGGCAAAGAAAAAAATAACTTTTTTCTATCATAATCGCAGTAAAAAAATGTCGCAAAGCGACATCCTGGAACGTAATACCTCGAGTTGCCGGTGATGCATTAAATCATCCTGGCGCCGAGGGAGATGAGGCTGTAACTCCGACAGGAAGTCTAAGACTTTTCAATTCCCAATGAAGGACGAAGTTGAGAAGAATATCTCTTCCATAATTTAAGATGGGATGAGACTTTAGTGCAAATGAGGCGACATTTTGCTCCTTTTTACTCTTTTTGTGATCAAACTTTAAGTCTAAGCGGAGCCCAAGTTGCCATATGCACCAGATGAATAATTTTACTGTGAGATTGTGGATGCCATTTTCTCCATTTAAGATATTTCCAACTTCTGTCACTTTGAGGGAATCTACTTACTTGATTAAGTATTTAGCTCTATTATTAATTATTTAAGCGTTTATATGTCAAAATTTAGGTCTAAGCAGAACTTGAGTTACCATATGCACCAGCGAAGTTATTCCACGGCGCGCGTGATTACCATCCGCCTCTTTCATCTTGCATCACAATGAAAGTAATGAATTAATTAATTGTTCAGTTTTCCTACTGATTTTATAAGTATTTTCAGTCATTATAAAAGTTAATTTTATAAATGTGTTTTTCACCTAACCTGATATTATGTATAACTTGTGAAGTCTTGATATGAGAGCCACTTCCATCTACGTAAGCAAGGGTATTTCTGTATAAATCTATATAGTTAAAACTTACACTCATCCTAAATACAAAGTATGGTCAAGTAGAAAAGGGGAGATGTAGGAAATTTAAGGCGGTGAGCAAGGCTTCATTTGTATAAGACTTAAAATCAGGTTTCGATAAATCTGTAGAACTTTACGTTCTAAATTACCATGAAAATATATCAGCATTTAAATAATATCAGTTTTGGTGACATCATAATATATTGTACACACTAAACAGCAAATAAAGAAAAAACTATGTATACACACTCGTTGCTTATGGGATACTGAAGAATTTTACTTACCTCCAAAGGCTCTAACCTTTTAAACAAGTCAAAGAAGGAAAAATAACTATATTATCAAGGGGTAATTAGCAAGGTTTCAACCAATTGTTAGTTCTCACAGAACTACCTTGTCAAGGGAACTGTCGTTACCAACAGCTGGTGCTCCTCCCTGGGTGTACTGTAGGCGTCACTAGATGTCTTTTCAGCCATCTACATTGCTTATCTTATCTTAGCTTAACAAAAAGAAAAATGGGTCTGCTCCCTTTTTATATTCTTCTCACTATAACCGAGACTATTTTTTCCTGGCAAGTTTGGAACTATTATGGTTTCCGTTAATATCGAATTTGCAGATATAGCCAGTGGGTATGCCCACTTCCTTTATTCGCTTTACTGTATCTTACCTACGGCAAACATTAGAAGAGTGGAAATAAGGGTGATATATTGATTAAAGAAGGTGAAAGAGTGCGGGGCAGACTCCCCTGCCTTTCGTGACCATTTATGCCATGAACATTCATTACTTTTATAAGATATCTTTCTTTATAATTTGTGGAGAGAGAGAGAGAGAGAGAGAGAGAGAGAGAGAGAGAGAGAGAGAGAGAGAGAGAGAGAGAGAGAGAGCAAGTATAATCCCTTCCTTTTCCTGTCCATCATTGGCAATGGACTTCATACCAAATCTCTCCTCTCTCTCTCTCTCTCTCTCTCTCTCTCTCTCTCTCTCTCTCTCTCTCTCTTCCAGCTCATAGTCGGAGATAAATAATTAAACGTGAGAGCATTATTAAGGCTGCCAACCAGACAACGGACGCCACATCCTATAAGGAGATTATAGGTTTCCTCGATCTGATATCAGGAATTGGGACATCCTAAGGATGTTCTAGCGACATCATTATGACATCACTCTACCACGGTCCTTCACAAGCTTATGACATATTAATGCTATGAGTTATATCACCCTAAACTAAGATAGGATTATTATTATTATTATTATTATTATTATTATTATTATTATTATTATTATTATTATTATTATTACCAGATCAATATCTTATCATAATCGTATCCACTAAAAGGAAAAAATTACTTATTTCCAACTTAATGTTAATAATTAAAACTCAGAATATCCTTTATCTTTTATGTTTTATCTAAAAGGAAATTACCTTTCATAAAGCCTTTATGAGATGTAAAAACTCTTAAAATAAAAGGCGATTTGTTTGGCCCGTAAAAACCTGCTTTTATGGCGTAGTGAAAATAAATTAGGAGGTAATATTGAATTTGGGACTTTTCTATTAAGGTTCTTTTTGGTTTTTATGCATTTGATTTATGAAAGATATTCACGCACACGCGCACACATACGTACACACCTCTTTTTACCAAGACACTTCCCCTAATTTTTGGGGGGTAGCTGACATAAAAAAAAGAAGCAAAATGTCGACATGCGTCTTTATATATTATTTCTTGATAATAAATACAAATACTGATACTTAATTACATTTAATAAGACCTAATCATAGAGGGAGAAAATGGCTGCCAAAAGGACTTACTCTGACTCCAACCAAATCGCAAATTGTGGTTATTTGATAAAGTGTATTATTCATTTAAGCGTTAATAAACCTAATCAAGCTTTATCACATTAAACTTCTCATGTACAACAGATGGAAAATGTGCTGCTAATATGACTTACTCTTGGATTCCCAATCTCTACAGATAAGATTGCAAAACATGGTTATCTGATATAATGTTTTTTTTTTGGCAAACATAATTGAACATAATAACACTAAACTACTTATTATTAAATTGAATTGTAACTAAGAAAAATATGAATCTCTGTACAATAAAGTAGGAAAATTAGCTACTAATATGTTGCTGATATCCACAGAGAAGATTGCAAAACATGGCTATCTAATATAGTGTATTTTTTTCTTTAATCTTTTTCAAATGTATTTGCATTTAATTATAGTTTACTGCTTATTATGAAATTGAGGTAATTAAAAAAAATAAAAGAAAAAAACTCTGTACAGAAGACTGTAAAACTAGCTACCAATATGACTTACTCTTGGGTTGCTAATCTCCTTTGAGGAAATAAAAAAAATATGATTATCTGATATAGTGTATTGTTTCTTTATGCTCTTTTTAAACATAACTGATTATTAGATTGAAAAAAGAGATATTAAGCATTTTTAGATATAATTACAGTAAAATGGTCATCATGATATTGAAATATGATTTAAAAGACCTCATTAATCAACTCATTCTGAAACTGTCATGATAAAAGCAGGACATCTGACGTCACATCTCGTCCGTTCAAGCCTCACTTCCACCCATCACGCCTAATTACACTTAATTACACTTCATCACGCTTCATTACACTTCAAACAATAGACAAACTCCGCTTCAATTCTCTTAATCTTGGGATTTTTCAAAAGTGAACATTAGCTTTATCTCACTGGATTCCAGGACACTGGATTCAACTCGTGTTTTTCTAACGCCTGGATGGACAGATGTTTCTCTTGTTGTTGTTGTCGTTATGGTTGTTGTTGTTGTTTATTCGTGTTGTTGCAGCTGGTGTTATTAGAGGCCTCGTCAATTGGCCTTAATCTTTACAGCTTTCCATATTGAGCGGATGACTTATTTTTTTTTTTTTTTTTGGATTGAATGGGGTTTTGGCGAGAGATGTGTTTATTTGTATTTGTATTTGATTAAAAGCAAATGTATGCGTCCTCCTCTCTCTCTCTCTCTCTCTCTCTCTCTCTCTCTCTCTCTCTCTCTCTCTCTCTCTCCTCTCTCTATATATATATATATATATATATATACTACCAATTGTGTCACGTGGTGGCCCGGGGAAATCTGGTAAAACTCGCTGGTAAAGAGACTGATGTCTCACCAGGTAAATCCTCGGACAGGTAGATTAGTGTCAGGTTCAGATTTCCTTTTAAGGGCTCTCGTGGCAATGGTTGGTTTCGACCTGGCCTTTCATTAGAAGGGGCTAGCGTTCGATCCCAAGTATGAGGTAGAAATTTATTTATATTTGAACACGATGTTGTGTTGATATTTATCCATATTGACTCATTAGGGGTAATTTGAATGAATTACTACCAATTGTGTCACGTGGTGGCCCGGGGAAATCTGATAAAAATCGCTGGTAAAGAGACTGATGTCTCACCAGGTAAATCCTCGGACAGCTAGATTAGTGTCAGGTTCAGATTTCCTTTTATGGGCTCTCGTGGCATGGTTGGTTTCGACCTGGCCTTTCATTAGAAGGGGCTAGCGTTCGATCCCAAGTATGAGGTAGAAATTTTTTTCTATTTGAACACGATGTTGTGTAGATATTTACTCCATATACATATAAATATATTGTATATACATATATATATACATATATATATATGTATATATATATATATATATATATATATATATATATATATATATATATATATATATATATATATATATATATATATATATATCCTGACAGCAAATGTTTAAATCTTACTCCCCCGGACCAAGGACCTCCGAAAGGATGGATATCCTTCCAAAGCCAGACGATGTCGGGATCTGAACATACTCAATTAAGGGCAAGATCAGGAGAGAGAGGAGAGAGAGGGAGAGAGAGAGAGAGAGAGAGAGAGAGAGAGATGAGAGAGAGAGAGAGAGAGAGAGAGAGAGAGAGAAAACACATTTGTGCTAATGGTATAAAATAAATACAGTGAAAAGAATATAATTTTGATAATGGATAAGAATAATGTAGAGAGAGAGAGAGAGAGAGAGAGAGAGAGAGAGAGAGAGAGAGGAGAGAGAGAGAGAGAGAGAGAGAGAGAGACGTATTAAAATTTCATCATTTTGGTCAGTTAATAAAGATAAATGAGTCAGTAAAGGATTTCTGTCTCTGCCTTTGACAGTAAGGAGAAGAGACGGGAGACTGTTAATCTTAATGTTAGAAATTGGACATTTAACGTTAGGAAGCTGGATTAGATTAACGGATATCTCTCTCTCCTCCTCTCTCCTCTCTCTCTCTCTCCTCTCCTCTCCTCTCTCTCTCTCTCTCTCTCTCTTCTTCTTCTTCTTCTTCTTCTTCGTCTTCTTCTTCTTCTTTTTCTTCTTCTTCTTTAGCTAAGGATCATATCACCTTCTTAGTCACCCTGAAAGGAAGTCTTTCCAACGGCTCTCCCTTTCCTCCAGTCCTTCCTCTTCATCTTGATCTCGGATTGATTTCAAATTTTAATGAATAAGAGGAAGAGAGAAGAAAAGAATATGCAAAAAGGGAATAAGAGCTATCACACGGGAAAGTCTTTTCTTCCCTAACTTGGGAAGAGAAGATTTTTCTCCTCTTATCATATTCCAGACGGAAGTGATCAAGAGATATTGTTACTCTGATTATTATTATTATTAATATTATTATCATTATTATTATTATTATTATTATTATTATTATTATTATTATTATTATTATTATTATTATTATTTAACTTTCCTTTGAATACGGAGGCCACTGGAAAAGGCAATCCTATATTCTTATGTAGGAAAAGTTCCAGAAATATTTCCAGTTTCGAGAAAATTTCCAATTTTTGGATTCCAGTGAAAACGTACGTGATAAGTTGTTTTTAAATGTGCTTTTTATAGGCTGATGGAGTGGCAATCCTATATCCTTTTCCTAGTTGAGTCCCAGAATGTTTTTTATCTTTCTAGATTCTAGAGGAGATAAAATTTAAGAAATATCGTTTTGAAAGCAGTCTTTCTTCATGCTTGGAATACAGAGGCCGATGGAAGAGGCAACTATAGTAAGTTAGTTTTCCCAATTTTTATTCCAATAACTGAAATAGTTCCAAAAGAATTTCAATTCCTCAAAAAAAAAATATTATCCAAAATAATATTCCTTTTGTCTGGTTTCAGGCAAAAACAATTGAGAGATTTTGTGTGAATGTGAACAATACATAAAAGAGCTTTTAAAAGAGTCCAATATAGTTGTAAACCTTATAGGTTTAATTTACCACTTTTCATCTGTATAGATCTTTTTTTCTAAATCCACACAGAAAACATTAGGAAATAGTTAATTTCTAAGGAACAATGTAATATAACAGTAATCAAGATGTCACTAATCATTATTGATGAAATTTAATTTTCTGGTCATTAACTTTAATTACATTTATCATTCTAATCATATTGTATATGAAGATTGCTCACTTGAAATAGAATTTTAAATAAATAATTTATAAACCTTTATCAAATCTTAACAAAAGTAACCATTGAAATCAACTTGAAAAATAACTGGAAATTATTAACCAAAAAGTTTTCAGAATTATTGACCAAAATATCTATTGAATAATAATTGTTATCTTAGAAGAAAAAAAAAAAACATACGTGATATGTTCTTCCTTTACTCTGCGAATGATACAGAAAATAAAACATTTCATTTTAAAATGAATTAAAAAAGAATACGCATTTAATCTGCAGTGTTTTATTCTCTGTATATTTAAGCATTTAATTTGTTCCCCCATTAAGAGCAGACTCTGCTTCTAAAACCTTTTGTTTAAAGCAACAAAATTCCATTTGTTCGTCGTCATTCAAATCCCCAAAAGCATAATGGCCCACAGGCGTTTTCGAAATTACAAAGAGAACAATTTATTTCCTTTTTGGGGGGTTCGTAATAATGACTCCTACACAAGGCAACAGGAGGAGAGGTTTTTTAGGGGGGGAGGGGGGGTTTCCTTGAAACAATGACCTTTGACCCCCCTCCCAAACCCCATACCACACCCGCCCCCCACCTACCCCCGTTTCAAATTTCATATCCTGCGGAATAATTTGCCAAAAGAAGACTCTTTTGTTTCTCTCTATTGTATGGTTTTGTGAAGAACTTCGGAGACAATGCTGGATGCTCTCTCTCTCTCTCTCTCTCTCTCTCTCTCTCTCTCTCTCTCTCCTCTCTCTCTCTCTCTCTCTCTCCTCATCTCTCTCTCTCTCTAAAATTGATAAAATGTATATCCATTTAATAACAGATGTATATTTTTGTAGGATACATATGCATAGTCTTAATCTATCCCTAATCCTTATTCAATCAACAAACAAAATATTCGTATATATGCTTCTGTGTTTGTACGTACATGTTACATGAACTAAAAACCTTCACAAAAGGAATGCGACCGTAATTGAAGCGTTCCCGTCCAATTGCGACCTTTGTCGGTCGTTAGTGCGTAGAGAGAGACGACTATTTAATATCGTCGCTCTGCAAATATGTCGGAGCCAAAAGTGCGACACACTCACTTGCTTTGAGTCTTTGCCTCCTGACCTCAGGGCAACAAAGGCTGACTTTGCTTTTGCCTGAGACGGAAATGGAGGAACACAGAGGAATGGTGGAAATGGAGAGAGGATCGGAATTCTTTCTTTGGGATCATGAAGAAGAGTCAAGGGAAATTGGAAGGTCTGCCACATATATTTCGGTCCATTACCTGAGTTAATTATTGAATACAGAGGATGTGGCAAAAGGTGGAGCATATGTGCCACATCTCTCATCGTGTAACGTTTAACTGTTTTGATTTATTATGAAGGAAATTATTTTAAATAACATCAAGTATTATTCCCAAACACAATTCCATTCACCACTGAGTTTTTAGGATTATACTCTGAATATAAAAGTAACTTTAAAACCTGCAACGAATTGAACACAGACAACAAATAAAAAAACAATAGTCGTCAAAAAGAAGTTTTTGGCAACAAGTGAGTTGCCATTGTTCTCTGGGAAGCTTGATTATAAAACTTATGCCAGGAAACGAGGAAAGTAGAGAAAAAGAAACAACAGATTGGAGTTAATAATAATAATAATAATAATAATAATAATAATATAATTTTTATCAATAGTATTTGGAGTAGTAGCCACAGGTCCTTCGAACCACTGAATCAAAATGAATAGAAATTGACCCAAATCATTAGGCCTATACACCATAGATAAACAAAACACAAAAGACCTCCATCTTACCTATATGGGTCTATAAGCCTGCTGTCGTTTTTTCTCCTTTTGTCCAAATCCATTAAAAAATGTTTCCTTCTGAAAAATCTCGACAACTTATAGAACTAAGAGTTTTACAAAAGAAAAACTCCGTATATATCTGTTGTTATATATGTTAACAATGTATTTCTATAAGGACTTAGGATTTGTGAGGCAAGTATGTCTTGAATGGTATATGAAGGGAATCTATTTTATGGAACATTTTTTGGACTAGATTTTCATTATAATAAATCATTCATTTATTTTATACATTTTCCAACGATATATCACATCTCCATTGCAGTAGAAGACAGAGTATTAAGTGTTATGGCGAGCTAATCAAATGACAAATAACCATTTAAAAAAAAAACAAATACATGATTAAATAGATAAATGATATTTGAATAAGAAAATTTATTTGATCACTAGAATTAACTTATCTTTGGATTGTGTGTGTGATATATGTTTGACTGGCAGAAGTCTAGAGAAATGCAACTAAAAAGGTCAAACTTTTGGGGCATAGAATGATATGCTTCAGGCATATGTACAATGAGGCACTTTATCTTTTTTTTAAATCGATTATTCCATCTTAACTGAATTAATTCATGGTAAACCCTTAATATTTTTTTCATATACTGATTAAATTACTAGGAAATTATACGTGTTTTTATAAGAATCTAAAAATACTTTTTTTTTCTTTAATAAATTCGCTCCTTTAGTCACGATAGATGTCAAAATAAATAGTATGAAATCTTGATTAGAACCTTGTTGTAATGTATCTCTGGGAGAAGTACTTAGGAATTATTTTGGTTACAGCTAAAATGGCATAGCTAAAGTCTTAAAACTCCATATTTTAAGTAACCTGAGGGAATTCCTTAAGATCCTTCTGAAATGTCTTTCTACAAGTTCTAACTAAGGCTTTATACCTATGTGTCCTGTGGAAAGTCCTTTGGCTCCCTTTTATCTGTCCTTAGGGAACTCGTCAAGCTCAATTCTTTTTAAAGTTCTAAGGTTCCACCTTTAAGTGTACGTAGTCATATCCAAAGACTCAAAGTGTCCTAGGGGAAGTCCTTAGGCTCCACATTTAGGTGTCCTTCACTAATTCCCCTGGTTTTATCTTTTATTCTCCTTGTGAAAGTCATAACACTTTTGACAAAATTCTAAGGTTACATCTTTAATTTACCTTAGAGATATCCTTAAGCTCCGTTTCTAAAAGCCTTTAGGTAAAATCTTCATGCTCCATTAATGAGTGTCCTTTAGAAAGTCCTAAGGCCCCATTTTCTATTGCTTTAGAGACATTCCTAGCACCATCTCTAAGTGTCCTTTATGAAGTCCTTAGACTCCATCTGTGGGTTTTCTTGAGGTAGTTTTATGGCTCCATCGTATAGTGGTCTTATAGGGGATCTTTGGCTCCATCTATGAGTGGCATTAAGGAAATCTTCAATCTCCATCTTTGACTCCCCTTAAAAATATTCTAAGGCTCCATCTTAAAGTGGCCTAGACAGGTCCTTGGGCTCTTTCCCTGGACTTGAAGAAGTCATCAGGCTCCATCTTTGACTCCATTTAAGGATGTTCTAAGGCCCCAACTTTCAAATGGTCTTAGAGACGTCCTTATGCTCTTTCTCTAAGGAAAATAAGTTGAAGAAGTGTTAGCTCTGGTGTATAAAATTACAGTTGATAAATGCTACTGTATGAATGAACGAAGAATTATACTAATTTTCATACAGGGGAGGATATGTGGTTTGATAAGTGGTTATTTTGAAGAAACTATTTTCTGCTTTTAGTATATTTGATTTGATTTACAATAATCACATATTCTCAAATCTATTTAACTTCAACTAGATTTGAATTCTATTGCAATATCCCAAATCAAAATTCTTATGTTTTCAGTGGTTAGTATTACATTTTAAAAATATTTCATCTTCTAAAACTTTACAATCTTAACCATACATTTTTCATAGGTGAATACTTTTTATTCATATAAATCTAAATTATATTTATTGGATAAATTTTACTCTTAACTTTTCACTAATTTTCCGGTTTAATTCACTTTCCTTCTACTTGTTTATTAGCTTCATATGTTTAGATTATTTAATTTATTCTATTCTATTGATAACTTCTATTTATCTTGCATCACCTTCCGTGTAATGTATATTTTCTTGCATATGAAATTGTCCTGTTATAACTGCTCTCTTTAGTAATTCATGTTATTCCATCATATTCTCCTAGTATTGTAGTTTCTCTATTATTCTTCTATGTTTTCCTTCTTCATATCGTGTTTCGTTATTATTAACTTTTCTCCACTCCACATTTCTATCCTTCACGAAATTCTTATCCAAGTCTATTACTCCACAAGAACTGAACCATCTTCTCTCTCTCTCTCTCTCTCTCTCTCTCTCTCTCTCTCTCTCTCTCTCTCTCAGAAAGAACCCTATCCTTCATCTTGATGATGGACCCCAGGCAAAAGAAATTCGATTCCCGTTTTGGCCGTAGGAAAAAACTACTAAGACTAATATCTCTCTCTCTCTCTCTCTCTCTCTCTCTCTCTCTCTCTCTCTCTCTCTTAACCTCGAGAAGCCATCGATCAATATCTGACATTCGGTATCTTTTGCAAATAGAGCAACTTCATTTGGTTTCATGGAACTGACTTTGATTTATTTATTATATTTTGGTTTATTGGTTTTATTTAGTTTATAGGATTCATTTTGGTTTATTGTTGAGGTTTACGTTTACAAAAACAATCATGTTTACAAAATCTTTTTATGAATTGGGGAAACTGATTTCATTTTATGATATATATTTGCTCTGGCAAACTAGTTTATATAACTGGGTTTGTTTATTGAATGGGGTTTAGGATGTAAAATCACTTTTGGTTTATAATCAAAGTTCCAGGTAATTGGAATAATTCTGATCTATGAAACATGCTTTTACTTTAAGGAATAAATGATTTTTTAAATATTTAAGTTCATTAAATTTGTTTTCTTATCTAGAGTTTCTTATATGAATCAATCAATAATTTCTTTAAAAATTCATTAATATTCATCTATCCTTCATGAACTTCCTAAACTAACTTAATCTTGTAGACCTATAAAAATTTATGAAACTACCTTTACTTTGAGGAATAGATTATTTTTTAAGTATTCAAGTTTATTAAATTTATTTTCTTCATTAGAGTTTATTATAAATTAGTTATCAGTAAATATTTTTTTTTATTAAAATCATTAATGTTTATCTTCCCTTCAGGGATTTCCTAATTGACTTAATTTTGTAAACATAAAAGAATTTATGAAATTTACTTTACTTCAAGGAATAAATTATTTCTTAAATACTTAAGTTTATTAAATTCATTTTCTTATCTAGAGTTTCTTATATGAATCAGTAAATAATTTGCATTAATAATAATTAACATTCATCTTCCCTGCATGGATTTTCTGAATTGAATTAATTTTATAAATATATAAGCAAATAACATACCGAGAATAAAAAAATTTTCACTTTCAAAAACTAATTTTAATATTAGCATGATTTGTCTGTGTTCTCATAAACTTAATAACATATTTTCTCATTCAAATGATTTTTCAAAATAACCCCTAACATATTCTCAATACAAAAATACATTTTCACTTTTAAGCTGAATATACATTAATATCACAAACTTTTCTTAATTCTTCCTACGAACAATATTTATTGGAATTTATAACATTTTATTAAATATAATATTTTTTTTTCACAGGGTAAGTAAAACATATACAATTTGGAGTTATCAAATTATTTTATTCAATTTTGTTACCATATATGAAATAACAGGATAGAAATATAGGAGAAATTCATTTATGATTCCATTTTGCTTTATATGGCAGTTGAATTAGAAACTGGAATAGAGAGAGAGAGAGAGAGAGAGAGAGAGAGAGAGAGAAAAAAGTCAGGGAACCAATAATGTAAACGAGAAAGACATAAATAAAAAAGATAGAGAGAAAGGCAAGGGAACAAGTATAAGAGAGAGAGAGAGAGAGAGAGAAGAGAGAGAGAGAGAGAGAGAGAGAGGGGGGGGGGGAGGTCAGGGAACCAATAAAATATAGAGGACATAAATAAAGAGATATAGAGAGAGGTCAAAGAACGAATATAATAAAGAGAGAGAGAGAGAGAGAGAGAGAGAGAGAGAGGAGAGAGAGAGAGAAGGGGGGTGTCAGAGAACAAATAATTATAAAGAGAAGGACATAAATCAAGAGATAGAGAGAGAGGTCAGATAACGAATATAATAAAGAGAGAGAGAGAGAGACAGACAGAGAGAGAGGCGAGGGGGGGGGGGGGTTTGTCAGGGAACCAATGTAATACAGATAGACAGACAGACATTATCTTCATTGACTTCTATAAACTCAACAAAATTACTTTTTGTCTTCAAAGTCTTTCAAAACAAGATTGCAACAATAAATTCTCTTGTACATTGCAAAAGCAAAACTAATTTTTCTTTTCCATTTCACATAAGTAACATATCATTATATAGAAGTAATAATTCCTGAGCATAAATATCTTATTATGAAAGAAATTATTATTATTATTATTATAATTATTATTATTTTTATTATTATTATTATTATGATAATTTCATTATTATTATTATTATTATTATTATTATTATTATTATTATTATTATTATTATTATTATTATGATGATGATCCTGCTGCTGATGATGATGATAATTGTTATTGTTATTGTTGTTGTTGTTGTTGTTGATGATGTTGTTGTTGTTGTTGTTGTTTTTTATTCTAATGAAATATTTTGATTTGTGAAATTCAAATCTGGTAACTCAAAACGACAAAAACAACAACAGTAATAATACACTTTGGGGCTAAGTCAGCTGGTCTAAGATCAATCTGTGTTTCTGTATGTTTATGTGTGTGTTTGTGTGTGTGTATCATCCACGTATCCTTCACCCGGCTAACTCTTCCTAGCCTTCCTTTGCAGGACGCCTTAGAAATAATAGAGACGTCAGGATTACTGAAGGATATGGCCATCCCGACTTCTGCCGCAACATGAATAATGCAGGATGCAACTCTGCCTCTTAGAGGGACCATTTTGCACAGCCTTTTTTGGGGGTCTTTTACTTCAGCTGTGCTGGAGAGAGAGAGAGAGAGAGGAGAGAGAGAGAGAGAGAGAGAGAGAGAGAGATGGATGAAAATAAGAGGGGAGAAATAGAAAGAATGGGAAGAGATATGGAAAGGGGTTAGATAAAAGAGAGAAATAGAAAGAGAGGGAGAGATAGAGAGAAAGGGGTAGATGAAGAGAGAGATATAGAAAGAGAGGGAGAGATAGAGAGAAAGGGGTAGATGAAGAGAGAGAAATAGAAAGGAGAGGGAGAGATAGTGAGAATGGGGATAGATAAAGAGGGAGAAATAGAAAGAAAGGGAGAGAGAGAAAAAGAAAGTGAGAGAGAGAGAAAGAGAGAGGGATCATATAGAGAGAAAGAAACAGAAAGAAAAAGAGAAAGAGAAAAAGAAAGTAAGCGCGAGAAAGAGTGATGGACGGAATAAATGGAGAAAAATAAAAAAAAGAACGGAGAGAGAGAAAGAAAGTGAGATAGGAAAAGAAAAAGGTGAGATAAAGAGAAAAATATAAAAAAGGAGAGAGAGAGAGAGAGAGAGAGAGAGAGAGAGAGAGAGAGAGAGAGAGAGAGAGAATGAAAGTGGAAAGAGAGAGAAGAGAATGATAGAAAAAGAGTGTAATAGAAAAAAGTGGAAGAGAGCAAGAAAATGAGAGTGAAATGTAGGAAAAGGAAGTGAGAGATAGAGATAAAGCGATGAGGATAAGAAGAAAGAATGAGAAAGAAAGTGAGAGAGAGCAGAGAGATAAAAAGTGAGGGATAAGTATATCCTTAATACAACTTCACCAATCTTTTATATTATTCAGTTATTTCTTTAACCATCATATTACATGATCACTTTACAAACATTACTTTACATATTAGTTACCTAATCTACTTTTTGGAGTTCACGTGGCTAACAAATAAAAACCTTCCTATATTAAAGAAAATGGCAAAATTAATTCGATCATTTAAAATTTCTTTGGTTTTTTATTCTAAGTAATTTTTCCATCTTTATTCTTGGATTTTATTCTAAGAATTTTAGAAATCAGACGGTGTTTCTGTTATGTTTACATATATTCGTTTTTCCAAGACTACAATTGGAAGACCCAGGTCTACATGGCTGAGGATTATGAAACGTGAAGTAGGAAATGGTGAATAGAGAAGCATTGTTTTAAACGTTCAAGATAGAAAAAATAAGCTGTAACCAGAATAATATCCACTGTTATATATATCTGAGTGTACTATATACAATTTTACAATACTCCCGATTTTTACCTGTACAAGAATCTTGGTTCAAAGACAAAAGGAAGGTATTGTTCTTCAAAAGAAGGATCTCTATCTTTCTAACGGCTCCCCCTTACAAGGAAGGGCTTTTTATACCTTGAGATTTATTGCTTCTTCTTCTTCTTCTTCTTCTTCATTTTCTTATTTATCCATTCTACTGCAAAGGACGGGGTGGGGGAGGGGAGGGGAAAGAGGGGGTAAAGAGAGGGGAAGAGAGGGGAGCAATAAACTTGTGTTGGTGGTGTCTAGTGATCAGAATAACGTTGGAGATTTCACGTGTGGTATTTTCTTATCTTCCGGATTTTCTCTGCATCGTATTAAGGGCTGGAAGGAAAATATATTAGAAATATTAGAAATATTGAACTTCTCTCTCTCTCTCTCTCTCTCTCTCTCTCTCTCTCTCTCTCTCTTTAAGTGAATACTGTTAGAGATTCACAATCGAAATGAAAGTTAACAAAACTCAATTGGATGATTTGTGTGTTGGTCCCCTTGGTTTAAAAAGAGACAGCCTCTCTCTCTCTCTCTCTCTCTCTCTCTCTCTCTCTCTCTCTCGAGCTTAATATAGTATCGATTAACGAATATACTCAGATGCAGCTCATTCGAACATTATAGTGACTGCGTCACTCCCCTGAAGGCAGAGAATCTGTAATAACTAAGGGGAGATTGGAGGCTGATTGGACACGAAACCGTTTAAAGTGTAATGCTATTGAACACGGCCAGAGGTTCAAAGAGAACGCCACAATGAATAAGTAGTTGACGAACCCATCGAAAAAACAACTGAAAAATTAATCTAGAAGTCTCCTAAGAGCTATTTATTATAAGGATGATAAATGTTCTTATCAAATTGCTGATAAAGAACTTTTTGAAGGATTAGTAAAGATATTTAATTGAACGATTCTAATCAGCACTATGATAATTAGTGTGGAAAGATTGGAATGTGTGGTAAAAGAAGCTATAGTTATGTTAGTGATCAGGGTTGGAAGATATAATTGAACACGCTCTTGTAAAGACTGATAAATTCATCTTGTCAGAGGTAACTGAACTCAACTTTCCAAGACCTACTGAACGCACTAGTAAGAGACCGACCTTCCCTGCTTGTAATTCTGTTAAAGGCTCGCCTTATTTGAACTTAATGAACGTACTATGGAGAGATTACTTAACGCAACCAATTTGTTTATAATATTAGACATAATTAAACTCATGGTTGATTTCAATATATCTTAGGAAATAATATTGAATTTATCATGGACGATTTGACTGACTGGCCTTTGTAAATTCTACTGAACGCAAAACCAAGTAAATGGTTAAACTCCGCCTGAAGTAGCTACTGAACGAACCACCAACAAGATAACTGAATTGCCCCTTTGCAAAAAATATTTATAAATTATAAGGAAAGAATAACATAATTAATCCTATTAACATTCCAGGTAGAAATGATGAAACAGATCCTGATAAAAACGATTAATAGACTCTTCCATAATATTCAATATCCCTTTTTGAGTAATAGCTATCACGAAACTGTTATGATAACCTTTGAAAGAATAATTCCTGTTCTACTAAATGACACAGCTATGAATACCTCGAGATCACCAGAGGTTTGAGGTTATGGTTAACTCTTAGGTAGCAATTAACGATAATTTAATTACTTCGATATTTTTAGTTGTCTCTCTCAACCATTCTAAAAATAATGCTTTACAATAATTGTTTGTTTTCATTTTTACCATTTTTCCATTTTTCCTTTATTTTGAAAATTAAGTAAACATATTGAAGGAGTTTTTATTTTAGTTTATTTTTGTCCTTTTGATAATTATTGACTTTTTCATTTCTCTCTCTCTCTCTCTCTCTCTCTCTCTCTCTCTCTCTCTCTCTCTCATTCCCTAGTTGAGAATCTTTAAAATCCTTCCCATTTTTCACCTAAGATGAGATAGAATTAAAACATCTGTAATTCTGTGTTTTGTTTTTAATATCTTCTATCAAATTAAGAAAACATAATGTCAAGGATAGAAGAGAATGGAAAATGCTTATACGAAACACCGACCCCATATAGAGATGGGTAGAGGCTGTAGACAAAGAAAATCTATCAGATTAAAATTGTTTTGCATAATATGAAATTATTATCAATTTGAATTTTCTATTGATAGAATCTAATCCAGTCTATCTTAAAATCTTGCCAGAAACATGAAAGAATGCTATTTTTTTTATTTTTTTTTATTAGAAAAGCATATTTATATAGTTGTATTATGAAATGTAGTTTTCTGCTACCTGTGAATAATATGACACCTAAATTACTATAAATAGTAAAGAAGCTGAAAAGTTAAGATTTTCAAGTATATCAAGAATATCAAAATACAGGTATTGAATATTAGATATCAGATATTTAATATGATAAGCAAAAAAAAAATATAAAATTAAGTTTTCTCCCTTCAGACTCACTTGAATAAAATACATCATCTTACTTCATATTGGGTCTAAAACCCTGATTTAATTCTAGATTTGAATTTACAACAGCTTTTTGTAGTGTCTGCAACCTCACCATCCTTGTGAGCTAAGGATTGGGGTTCATGGGAGTCTATATATATATATATATCTACTGAGTCATCAGCAGCTATTGGCAATTGCCTGGCCCTCCTGGCTCATAGCTTGGATGGAGAGAGGGCTTGCCTCTGCCATTCATGAGTTACCTTTAAACATTTAAACTCAGTGGACATATAATCTCAGTTTACTATAAATTCAGGAAATACCCTAACCTTAAAAGGATTAGCTACTTAATTTAAACCTTAAATTTATTAGCTACTTAATTCAAACCTTAAATTCATTAGCTACTTAATTCCCAATTGACGAATCGCGTATCATATTTGGGAACACAGGAGATAGTTGTAACTTCAGAAGCTAATTAATTACAAAAAATTCAGACGAGATCCTAGTTTTCAGAACAAACAAACAAAATCTTGATCACCAAGACGAATTTTGGCCTTAAATTATGTGAATTTATTTCTTTGTGATTTGATCTCTGAAGGTAAACATCAAATATAAGGACTAATTGATCACGGTAACCAAAACAAGTTCTTGAAATTAAATAAGTCCTAGTTTATTGGGCTACTTAATTGCAATTGCTAAAAAATGTCTTTTCAGAACCTAGATATTAACATTAAATATAAGGACTGCTTTATCACAGTAATTGAATCATGTCCTTGAAAACGAGTAAATCTTAGTTTAAATATCTGCCTATTTGCAGTGGCTGAAAATGTTCTATATTTCTCAGAACCTAAATATTAACATTAACTTTATGGAATACTTGTCCCTAATAACTGAAGCATGTTCTTGAAAACGAATAAGTCCTAGATACATTAGCTACCTAATTACAGTGACTAAAAGGGCTCTATATTTCAAAACCTGGATAATAACATTAAATTTAGGGACAACTTAGTCCCAGTAACCAGAGCATATTCTTGAAAAAGAAATAGTTTAAAATCTCAGTGTTGAAATAACTTTATGATTCGAACGACCCAGAAAAGATTGAAATTCAAAGGCCGTTTTGCAGAAGAAGAAAAGAAACTATTTTAGAGCCTTCATTTCTTACAGAACCTTTTTTTTTTTTTTAACAAGTCCAAGATGAAAATCTTAAATGGACGGGAGCCTTGCGCCTCTTTGATGCCATTTTTATACAATTTTTTCATTTTTATTTTCCCCATTAAAGGAAAGGAAAGGATATAAGAGAAATATAAGATATTAAAAAAAAAAATGAAGGATATTTTTCCAAACCCAAAATCAGAAGGACGCTGCATTTTTTTTTTTTTTGGAAGGCGAAAATAGTTAGTGAAGAATTCGAGATGGTTTTAATTGAACCAGAAAGTTAATAAATTTCTTTTTTGGATATTGGATGGAAGGAAAATATTTTCAAACATTTATTATTTTATGAATATTGAAGGTGGTTTGTTCAATTTTCCATGTCATAATAACAGGATTTAAGAGATTTATGCTATTGTTATCATTATTATTATTACTTGCTAAGCTACAACCCTAGTTGGAAAAGCAGGATTATATAAGCCCAGGGACTCCAACAGGGAAAATAGCCAAGTAATGAAGGAAATACGGAAAAAATGGAAATATTTTGATAACACTAACATTACCTAAACAAATGTTTCTTATAAACAAGAAAAACCTTAACAAAACAAGAGGAAGAGAAATAAGATAGAATAGTGTGCTTGAGTGTACCCTCAAGCAAGAGAACTCTACCCCAAGACAGTGGAAGACTATGGTACGTAGGCTATGGCACTACACAAGACTAGAGAACAATGGTTTGATTTTGGAATGTCCTTTCTCCTAGAGGAGCTTCTTACCATAGCTAAAGAGTCTCTTCTACCCTCACCAAGAGGAAAATAGCCACTGAACAATTACAGTGCAGTAATTAACCCCTTGAATGAAGAAGAATTGTTTGGCAGTGTCAGTGTTGTCAGGTGTAAGAGGACAGAGGAGAATATGTAAAGAATAAGCCAGACTATTCGGTTCATGTGTAGGCAAAGGGAACATGAACCGTAACCAGAGAGAAGGATCCAATGTAGTACTGTCTGGCCAGTCAAAGGACCCCATGATTCCCTAGGGGTAGTATCTCAACGGGCGGCTGGTGCCATGGCGAACCTACTACCCAGGCTAAGTGAATTTGAAATAGTGGCTATATATTTTATACGAAAAATTAAAATAGTTATTATTAACCGAAGTTATTTTCAACATATATATATTCTTACAAATGTTGATATATGTTTTTTAAATTTCCCATTTCATAATAAGATGATTTTAAGGGACTTTAAGCTAAGCTATTTTGAATTAGTGGCCATATATTTTATCAGAAAACTCAAAATCTTTCTCATTTACCGAAATTATTTATTAACTTATTCAAAATTAAACCGTATGATCGTTATATACAGATCGAATTAATCTAGTTATTTGACGAACTGAAATTCAGTTTCGTGACACTGAAAATGACAGTTAGATTATATCATGTCCTAATTTTCCTTACTTATTTTATAAATAATGATTATTTCCTAATATCTATGAATTGTTGATATAACAAAGAAAAAAGGATAATTCAGATTACATTCAATTATAGATATTTTATTGTAATTGTTGATCATTCGAAAAGGTGTTCACTCCGAAGAGGAATTACAATACCTTATTGACTTATTAACTTTTTAACTTATTAACTTATTAACATTGCTATGAATGATGAGAGCTGATCAATTTACAGACTATAAAATCTATAAAACTATAGAAAAACTATGAACATTTTTACATAAGTAGCAATAAGGAAAAATATTAATTTTCTTTATACTGTACAACTATCAATAAAGAAAAATTTGAATTTTATTCATAAAATCCCAATAAAGAAAAAGTATGATTTTTTTATATAACGGCCAATAAGTAAAAAATATGATTCATATAACTACCCATAAAGTAAAAATAAGATATTTTATATAACTGCCATTAAGTAAAAAAATATGAATTTTGCTCACTGAAAAATCAAGTTACCCTAATTAACTATTACGTGGGAATGCTCGTATAGTTAAAGGGAAGAATTACTAAATGTATCATACCAGGAACTTTATAATCGATGTTCGTTCTGATTAACTCCGGAGCGAAATAGCCAAATTCTGGAAACTAACATTGGACTCTGTAATAAACATATTGAAAGGAGTAATTAAAAACCTAGTTTTTTTCCAAAGTCACAGGCCTCGGAAATATCCAATTTTGTATCACTATTTGTTGTGTGTTTAAAGGCCACTCATGAATGGCAAAGGCAAGGGACAGTGACATTGCCCTAAACTCTGACCATATACATATGATTACCACCCAAGCCCCTCTCAATCCAAGCTAGGACCAGGGAGGGCCAGGCAATGGATGCTGATGACTCAGCATGTAAGTCTATAAGCTTCCATAAACCTACCATCCTCCGCTTACAAGGATGATGAGGTTGCAGCCACTAAAGGAACTATCAAGCTTTGGCGGGACTCGAACCTCAGTCCAGCAGATTACCAGGCATAGAAGTTTCCAATAAGTTCCCATTGTCTATTAATAGAATTTATTTCATCATAGGAATATTAGAGCAAAAGCTCGATTCTTATTAAAAAACTATTTGTAGCTTAAATTAAGTCCAATTTACCTGCGAAGATATTTTCAATCCCAATTATTTGTTGGGTCAGTAAAGAGAAACTGCGAATTCTGGTAAAATGATTTTGAAAGTTTTGATTTCAAAGTTTATTATTGTTATTATTAGCTAACCTACCACCCTACTTGGAAAGGGAAGATGCTATAAGGGCTCCAACTGGAAAAATAGTCCAGTGAGGAAAGAAACACAGGAAATAGATAAAATACAAGAGAGGTAATTAACAATTGATAAAATATTTTAAAAATATTAACAACATCAAGACCGATATTTCATATATAAACTATAAAAACACTTATGTCAGCCTGTTCAAAATAAAAACCTTTTCTGCAAGTTTGAATTTATGAAGTTCTACCAGAGAGGTTATAGTTCAATGAAGCTTTTTCTTAATTTTTTTGCTATTATCAGATTAAATTCCTTCACCCTACATTTTTTTTAATACAAATGAGCAAAAATCTTTGGAACTAAAGTCATCCTAGACCAAATCTTCCGAATAAGACTTCCCTTCCCCAGTCTCACTTCCGACTCA
>NC_090758.1:3612910-3617783 GCF_036898095.1 Palaemon carinicauda
TGTATAAGAGCATAAAGTCAGTTTATGGAACTGCCATGTTTCCCTTTAAAGATTTAAAGGGTTTGCTCATTAGCGGCAGAGGCAAGGGACAGTGACATTGCCCTAGCAAACATGAAAATGCCCTAGAGACTAACCATATCTTATATGATCAGCGCCCAAGCGCCCAATCCACCCAAGCTAGGACAAAGGAGGGACAGGCAATGGCTGCTGATGATTCAACGGATAGACATATAGACTCCTCCAAACACCTCCCACCCCCCGCCACAACCTTAGCTCAAAAGGATGTTAAGGTTGCAGACACCAAATGCCCTAACGAGTCTGAGATGGACTCAAAACTCAGTCTGGCAAACACCAGGCAGAGACGTTATCAACCATGCCACAATATCACTAAACAATAATTTGTATAACCAACAGATCTTTTATAAAATATTGCTTCAAAATCTTTTTCTTTTATTTAGCTCAAATAATCAAAAAGCTTTTAAAATCTCCATTTAATTCGAGATGAATCTTTTGTTCGAACCTAAACGAGCAAAGCTGTTGAGGCCTTTGTTTCCAAATGGGAAATAAAGCAGTTTCCTCCTCTGTTTCGATTTAGGGAACAGAGAGAGAGAGAGAGAGAGAGAGAGAGAGAGAGAGAGAGGATTTGAAATACAGATATTTCTTGTATTGTGTGTGTGTTTGAGAGAGAGAGAGAGAGAGAGAGAGAGAGAGAGAGAGAGAATTTGAAATACGGTTCTTTCTTACAAGTTGAGGGAGGGAGAGAGAGAGAGAGAGAGAGAGAGAGAGGATTTGAAATACCGATATTTCTTGTATTGTGAGAGAGAGAGAGAGAGAGAGAGAGAGAGGATTTGAAATACCGATATTTCTTGTATTGTGAGAGAGAGAGAGAGAGAGAGAGAGAGAGAGAATTTGAAATACGGTTCTTTCTTACAAGGTGAGAGAGAGAGAGAGAGAGAGAGAGAGAGAGAGAGCGAGAGAGAGAGAGAGAGAGAGACCAAAAAAGGGATTTGAAATACCGCTCTTTCTTATATGATGTGAGAGAGAGAGAGAGAGAGAGAGAGAGAGAGAGACTAAAAAGGGGATTTGAAATACCGTTCTTTCTTATATGATGTGTGAGAGAGAGAGAGAGAGAGAGAGAGAGAGAGAGAGACTAAAAAGGGGATTTGAAATACCGTTCTTTCTGATATGATGTGTGTGTGTGTGAGAGAGAGAGAGAGAGAGAGAGAGAGAGAGAGATGCCAATGGGACTTGAGTAAATAGAGATATAATTGCAGAGGAAAGATTAATTTCAAATAGATTGGGAGACAGATAGACAGATAGATAGACCTATCATCTTTGAAAGGTTTACATAAGATTCGACTCGGAATAACTATAACCATCTAAGAGTTTTTGCTCAGAGAATTTATGCCTTGAGTGAAAAGGACTATATTTTAAACCGTAACAGAAACCCTTTCTGGTTTACAATTTGGCATTAGTAAGGCCTTGGAGCATGAGATGCCCTTCTTACAATCTCCAATGCTGTAGAGAAATCCCTTGATTGTAGTCAGGAAGATCGTATGACTGGCCTTGATTTTAGTGCTGCCTTTGACCGCGTTAGTCATGAATCCCTTGTTCTAAAACTCAAACAGTTGGGAGTGGGTGGGTGTTTTCTTAGAATCATTATTAAATTTTAATTAACATATAGCAAAGAGTTGTTGTTAGTGGACACCATACTAAGTATAGGAGAGTGATATCTGATGTTTCTCAGGGTAATGTTCTTTGTCCATTACTTTCCATACTATATATACATGAGATGTGGTTTAGCCTAGAAAACAAGTTTGTTGCGTATGCAGATGATGCTACTCTCTTTGCTCCAATTCCATCTCCTGAATGTATATCTGAGGCTGCTGAATCCCTTCAGCATGATGCAGCTAGAATTATTGCATGGTGCAAATTACAAACAGTGTGATAGGTACCTAGCTGTTAGCCAACTATTGTGGATTGCAGTTAGGGTTAACACAGACGGACAGACAGACTGACAGAGATATTTCTACAATATTACAATTTTTGCTTGAATAATAGTGCTCTGTTGACATCAGCTTTTCTCTCTCTCTCTCTCTCTCTCTCTCTCTCTCTCTCTCTCTCTTTACATATAAGCTACACGATATTTCAATATTTCACTTATATTTCCGAATACTCATCTTTCAAATTATACATCTTTCAAATCACACATCTTTCAAATTACACATCTTTCAAATTATACATCTTTCAAAATAAATATATTTCAAATTGATCATCTTTCAAATTACATATCTTTCTAATTATTTATCTTTCAAATTACACATCTTTCAAGTCACACATCTTTCAAATTACTTATCTTTCAAATTACTCATCTTTTAAATTACACATCTCTTTCAAACTACGCATCTTTCAAATTATCTATCTCCCTCTGAAATTTTCACCTGAAATTATTCCCTCTCCTTATACATATGATTGATTTCACAATTTATCGATAATCCCAACATACAGACACTAGAAAACTATTGGGTACATCATCATGTTGATTAATGCAGGACTCAAGTTGATTACTGTTCCTCCCTGATTTTCTGGTAGATAATAGGAAAGTGATTAACTTGTTTACGTAGCTAGAATTTGAAATTTCTAATTTGAGTCTTCCAAGAGATATTTCATTTAGTTAATTCTGTGTTGAATAAATTAATTAATTTCTTGAATGATTGAAAAATCATCTTTTAGTTTCCAGTAGAATATCGTTTTTTTTAATCGCTAGATTTTCTAGTTGTATCAAAGGTATTTTGATAAGTAGGTTTTACGCTCTTATAGCTACTTAATTCTAATTTACATATTATGTATAAACACACACACACACACACACATATATATATATATATATATACTGTACATATGAATATATATATATATATATATATACAAATGTGTGTGCGTAAACAGTATATATATATATATATATATATACATATATATATAGATATATATATATATATATATATATGTATATATATATATATATATATATATTTATATACCTATTTAATGACAACAACAACAACAACAAATGCGGCTGTTTCTACTCCAGTTGAGGACAAAGGCCTCAGACATGTCATTTTATGTCCAGGCATCAATCAGTGTTCATCATCATGATATCCAGGACAAATTGGTGATGGTGGGAGATTTTCGTCTGATCATGATGATGTGTAAATCTTTCCACCATGTTAAGGTATCCCCTTGGAAAGGGTACCTAAATATATATATATATATATATATATATATATCATCAGCCATTACTAGTCCACTGCAGAACAAAGGCCTCAGACATGTCCTTCCACTTGCGTCTGTTTATGATCTTTTTATGCCAGTCGACACCATCCAACTTTCTTATAGTGAACTGCGATATTGCCTCAACAATTGAGGAAACTTGCAAAGTTTATAATTTAGATTTAAGACATTCCTAATTTTTTAACATTTTATTTGCCATAATGATCTTGAGTCCTTTCATCTTTCATTGCCTGTCTGCAAAGTGTATTTACACTTTTCTCGATAACTATATCTTTTTATGGTTTAAATGTGTAATCACTAACTATATTTGTATACAAATATAATTGTGATGGGCGGTTTTTTCTATTTATATATTACATATATATATATATATATATATATATATTTATATATATATATGTTAATCAATAATTCTCAAAGCATTTTTTCATTAGGTTAAATTCCAATTCATGCCTGCATATTTCGAAGAGCACTTTAATGAAAATTAGAAAGTTTATGAGGCAGGTATATAAAAAGTACTACCACGAAAATTCATCAAGGCATACTACTCTCTCTCTCTCTCTCTCTCTCTCTCTCTCTCTCTCTCTCTCTCTGTCATAAAAATGTAAAACTATCTCAGTCTACAAATCTCAATTCCTTGCCAAACACGGCTGACTGTTCATTTAATCCTATCGCATTCGGGCGAAGTAAATCTTTTAGGCTCTGAGCCCCTTGTGTAAACAAAATGCTACAGAGATTTTTAAAAGCTCCAGGCTATCGTCTACGTGATCTTGTACGCACTGTAAAAGCTAAATTTTTCCTCTCTCTCTCTCTATCTCTCTCCTCTCTCTCTCTCTCTCTCTCTCTCTCTCTCTCTCTCTCTCTCTCTTTTTTACGAACTAAAGTAACTACGCCCATCCGGCAATGCCAAAGACACTCGACATTTCTAAATGTCTTTTTATTATTCATCATTCGTATTAAAATTACCTCCTTTGATAATTTCTTATTTACTGTTCGAATTAAAGTTACTCATTGAACCGAAGCCGTTTCCTGAAGCGGAAATGTCTTCTAAATCCTCAAAGAGGCTTTTGTCCTTCGACGTTTGGCTCCGAGGGGATCCCGAGGCTCCGAAGGGGATCCCAAGGAACCATAGAGAGAGAAAGAGGGGCTTGTTAAGTAGCTTAGTGCTTTCAGCCATAGGGCAAAGCCTCTGTAGGGCTTCTCTCACTTGTCGTTGGAGAAAGGAAGACTTCGGAACATGTGTTAATGTGGGGCAAATGTTGGCTTCAATAAAATTGTATTGTTTCTCATTTTTCTTATCATGAAAAGGGACAATAATAATAATAATAATAATAATAATAATAATAATAATAATAATAATAATAATAATAATAATAATAATAATAATAATAATAATAATAATAATAATAATAATAATAATAATCTATAACAATTGTAATGATTTTCATGATTATTATACTTTTAATAATGTCCCCAAGGTCATAAGATTTCCTTTGGCATTAATGTGATTCTCCATTATTATTATTATTATCATTATTATTATTATTATTTATTATTATTTATTATTATTATTGTTGTT
>NC_090758.1:3628283-3645185 GCF_036898095.1 Palaemon carinicauda
TGGGGAACCTTTGGTTATGCGGTGTTCTTGTGTTTATTTCTTGTTAAAATGTGGTTTTTCAGTCATAACTTTAGTAATTTCACTCCTAGTCTACACCAACTACCTATTAAACATTGTCCGGTTTAAATCAAATCTGAAAAAATTATGAGCAATATCTTACAAAAGAACATTAGTGGATTCATGGATTATCGAATTCAGAATTTTTTCAAAAGCTAAAAATATGATTTTTTTTACGATCAGCTATTTTTTCAACCAATCTGATTTTCATTAATTACTCTGATCAGTATTATATTATAGAAAGGGCAACATTTGCTTTAAAAAAGAAAAATTACTTTGTGTCGCTTTATTATGTAATTTGTGCTCCAGACTCTCTCCTGTGTGTTCTGGCATACTCATCTCATCATCATCTGTCCTTCTGCGTTCCTCATGCCACCTAATAGAGTTATCATAGTCTTGTAATATATAAACGCCTCCAAAACCTTTTGCAGACTTATGCGCAGTCTTTAAATATGTGCTGCCAACGCAAAGATCCTACCTAACCCAATAAAGTGGGGTAATGTAAACTGACCTGTACTGTGTCCAGACAAGAATAAAGTAATCAAAACTGGCCTGCGCTATGTCCCAAAAAAGTTTAGGTTAATCTATACCATACTTTGTATCCCACACAAGAGTAGGGTAATGTAAACTGGCCCGCACCAGGTCCCAAACAAGAGCTGGGTAATCTAAACCTTGCACCTTGTCACAGACAAGTGCAGGGTAATAATCTAAACCCCTCACAGTGTCCCACAGAAGTGTGAGGTAATCTAAACCCTGCACTGTGTCCCACAAAAGTTTGGGTTAATCTAAACCCTGCACTGTGTCCCACAAAAGTTTGGGTTAATCTAAACCCTGCACTGTGTCCCACAAAGGAGTAGGATAATCTAAACTGGCCCACACCTTGCCCAAACAAAATTGGGGTAACCTAAACCCCTGCACCGTGTCCCACACAAGAGTAGGGTATCCTAAACTGACTCACAATTTGTCCCAAACAAGAGCGCAGTAATCTAAACCCCTCAAAGTGTTCCACACAAGAGTGAGGTAATTTAATCTGCTATGCAACGTGTCCCAAACAAGGGTTAGGTAATCCAAACTGACCCGGAACTTATCCCAAACAAGAGAGGGGTAATCTAAGACCCATACCGTGTCCCGCACAAGAGTGGGGTGATCTAATCAGCCCCACACCTTGTCCCAACTAAGAGCGGAGTAATCTAAACCCTACACCTTTTCCAAACACGAGCAGGGTAATCTAAACTCCGTACCATGTCCCACACAAGAGTAGGGTATTCTAAACTGACCCGCAATTTGTCCCAAACAAGAGCGGGGTAATCTAAACCCCACACACTGTTCCCCATAAGAGTGAGGCAATTTTAACTGCCCTGCAACGTGTCCCAAACAAGGGTTAGGTAATCTAAACACCACACTTAGTCCCACACAGGAGTACGGTTTTCTAATCTGCCCCACAAAGTGTTCCACACAACAGCTGCGTAATGTAAATCAAACCGCAATCTGCTCACACAGCCCCACACAGCACCGCATCCGCCCGCACAACACTTCACCCCCATATACATCTCCCATCTCGCACCGCATCCCCTACCCCATGCCACACAAGCACGACCTACCTAGGGATGAAAAAATATACCAGGAAAACAAATCACATTATAGAACGTAACGATCACAACAACAGTCAATTAGATTACCTTTCATGGAAAAAATGATTACCCTTCCGATACTGCTCTCTGGCAACAGCCAATTAGATTACACCCCCTCATAAAAAAATAATTACCCTTCGGAAACTGGCCTCTGGCAACTGCCAATTAGATTACACTTTCCTGAAAGAAGCCTGATGACTGGTTATTGATTTTCTTACTCCAAACCTCAAATGGTTGAGATGGACTGGAAAAGAAAGAATGCATTGATATTACTCACATACTTTCCTCTTTCACAGATTAATTCGTTTTTCTGGCACTTCCTTTGAATAAATGAATGCAGATAATTCAATCGGATGTGTCTCAAAGGTGTTAACAGATTCTCTTTTGTTACGTCCATTAAGGGGGAAACTGGAACAAGAAAATTGTACCTGGCAACTGCGACAGAAAAGGGTTCATCCAGTTTCCTGGAATAAGAACATTTTAGAGGGATACTTTTCTCCTCCCTCTCGTTATCTATTTATCCATCTATCTATCTCTATCCTCCTATGCTTTCCCATCAACCATTAAAGGGATATTTTCCTATCACTTCGAGTGGAAGGTTCCAGGAGTGTTTGGCAATTATCCCTCTTATTTAGGGAGTAAACTCTCTCTTATTATGGTATCCGTGGAAAACCCACTGTTGCTAACCAGGTGTTTCCTTTAATAGTATTTTTCTAATGGTCTTTTTCTGGGTTAGGCCTTACTGTAATGACGCTTTTAAAAAATTCTCTCCATTTTATCTTTTATGCAATGGATATTCTAAATGAATTAGAAAATTTCTATTTGCTTTGAAATGATTAATGCTAGAAGTGTTGTAAAATTTATAATATAAATACATATATATATATATATATATATATATATATACATATATATATATATATATATATATATATATATATGTATATATATATATATATATATATATATATATATATATATATATATATATATATATATATATATATATATATATATATATATATATATGTACATTTATATGTTACCATAAAATTAATTCCAAGTGGATATATATTCCCAAGATAGAATTCGGTATCAAATGCCATTCGTGGGTGATATTTATATATATATATATATATATATATATATATATATATATATATATATATATATATATATATATATATATATATATATATATATATATATATATATATACATATATATATATATATGTATATATATATATATATATATATATATATATATATATATATATATATATATATTTGTGCATATATATGTATATATTTGCAAATGATTGATAATCGTGATAGTTAATAAAAGATTTTAAATCTCAAACAGAAAAATGTTAAAATGTAAACATGAAAACTCTACGGACCCAATACTCCCATTTCCACTTCATTTTATATATTTTTCTGGTAAATGTTAAATTTTTGTCTTTAAGACGTGCTAGTAAGAACAATGAGTGATTGGATAGTCTCCTTGCATGTTAATCTAATCTTTCTTGTAGATTCCTTGCTTCCTTGACTTGCAGACAGCTTAATTACCTTTGATTATGTTTGATTACATTCATAATCTTATAATTACCTTTCTTGAGTTCTTGATGGTAAGATGTTACTTTTTAAATATAAAAAATACAATAATGATAATTGTAAAAAATAATAGTATTAATAATAATAATAAAAATAATAATAATAATAACAATAATAATAATGATAATAATAATAACTATGATAATAATAATAATAATAATAATAATAATAATAATAATAATAATAATAATAATAATAATAATAATAATAATAAAAACTCTATGTTGAGCACCAAAGAAACTCAAGAGTTTTTGACAGACACAGATCCTTAGGTTTGATGGCCATAAACACTTTTGTTTTAAGGGAACCTTAAATGACTAATTTCTGTGGTCATAGTTTCTTTGGCTTTTGATGAATCTAGTTCTAGGGATAGTTTAAGACATTCTAAGATAACAGATTAGTGATAGTTAAAGACAACGATCCAATTACTAATAAATTCTTTATTTTTGTAAGAATTAAAATCACAGGTTTAGTGTCTATAAAAGACTCGTTTTTTTAGCCAGTTAGAACCAGTTTTTCTGAGCCTATTATGACCTACAGTTTCATATTCATTAAGAAACGCAATTAGTATACTATATTTTGGTACCCTGTAAAGATCAAAGATTTTTTTACCACTAAAGATATTTTCTTTTTGTGACAAAATAACGAAAACAATTTTTAGGTTAGCCATCAAAGACTTTAGATTTCTTAACCACTAATAGCCTTTTTCTATAACCACAAAAGAATTAGATTTGATAACCACAAAATATATTTTATTTGTGACTAGTATAGATCATAATTATAGTGCTAGTTAGACTTTTAGCTTTCTGAACCATTAAAAGCCTTTCCATAACCATAAAAGTCTTAGTTTTAGTACCCTCTAGAAATCTCGTCTGCAGAAGGCCATTGTTTTTTTTTTATATTTAAGGACTTTTTAGTCTTTATGGTCATTAAAGTCTCTTTACATTGTGGTGGACTATTGATAACGTCTCTGCCTGGTGATTGCCAGACTGGGATTCGAATCCCGCTCAAATTCGTTAGTTCGTTTAGTAGCTGCAATCTCACCATCCTTGTGAGCTAAAATGTGGGCTTTGGTGTCATCAGCTGGCATTACCTGGCCCTCCTTGGTCTTAGTTTGGGTGGAAAGGTGGCCTGGGTGCTAATCATATATATAATCTGTCACTGACTACTCTTCTTCTCATTTTACTGTACACCATGAAGAGGGCCAATGTGTATTTGTCGAAATATAATGACTTATTTCTATTTCCTTTTGAAGATACATATGTAATATATTAGCTATTACTTGTTTAAAACACATGACCTACAGGTCATTGTGGAAGTAAGAGAAGTGTGAAAAATGCCATAGTCATATTCTAAGCAGGATGCGAATGCCAGACCTCAGCAATGTAACATTTTTCATGAAGAGTAAACACAACCAAGCCCCATGAGAAAGAAGTTTTCTGTGAGAACGGAACAAGTACCTTCCGGTATTAATGTTGTGTTTACTATAAATCCATAAGTGCTGAGATAACTATATAAACTTTAGCATGAAATTGGATATTTGTATCAGTTCACTTTAAGATGTCACACGGAATGGTCATCCGACCAAACCAGCTATACTCCTGTGATGGAAATGTTAACACTGTTCTTAAAGAATAAACTATTTTAAAGTTAACTTACTTAGACTTTACTTGAAGATGTAACATACTAAATCTAATCTATAACACATTTAAGATGACATTTGAAGAGAACCCAAATGTGTGTTAACAACAGTAGCACACCAATAAATGGTGGTAGCGGTGGGATCTATTGCATGCCTATATGGATGACCTTGTAATCTTTTCCAACACCTTAGAAGAACATCTACGTAAATTAGAACTAGTACTACAGACACTAAGACAACATAACTTAAGGGTAAAATTTAGTAAGTGAATTTTTCAAAACAGAATTAGTCTATTTTGGTTTTATGGTGTCAAGCCAAGGTCTTAAAGAAGTCCATGATAAGGTGTCGGCTATCCGTAACTTTCCGATACCTACTAATGTCAAGGGAATACAGCAATTTTTGGGTTGTAGTGGATATTTTAGGCGTTTTATACGCAATTATTCAATAATAGCCGCTCCCTTAACTGATCTTACGAAGAAGGGCGTAGATTTCATATGGTCTGAGCAGCATCAACAGGCGTTTAATACCTAGAAAGATGAACTGTGTAGTTCTCCTATCTTAAAATTTCCTGACTTCGGTAAGGAATTCTTCATTGCAACAGACGCCTCAGACTTAGGAGTAGGTGGGGTATTGCTTCAGCAATATGAAAAAAAAATTTTCCCAATACCTTTTTATTCTCGAAAACTGAGAACTTCTGAAAGTAAGTATGCAGTAATAGATAAGGAAGGGCTAGCTATTGTTAATTCACTAGTGCATTTTAAGTTCATAATATACGGTTATCCCGTCAAGGTTCTTACTGATCATAAACCACTAACCGACTTCTTTAAAGGCTTCAGCCACAGCCCCAAACGAACTCGGTGGCATTTGATCATTCAAGACTTTGGCGCGAGAATCGGGTATTCACCTGGAAAAGCAAATATCATTGCTGATGCATTATCACGCAACCCCGTGTCATCTTGTACGGAGCCTTTAGCTGAATCAATAGATATATCAACATCCATGCCTATTGTTAAAACGATATCTGAACAGGAAGATTTGGGCTGGAGTGCTGAATTATTACAGAATGAGCAAAGAAAAGATCAGAAATTTTTAAAAATTATAAATACTTTGAAAGGCAATCATGAGGGAAAGGAATATATAAAGTATAAGCAGCAGAATTATATAATCAAAGACAATATTCTGTGTAGGACTGTGACAAGGAAATCCCGCAATACACCACATGTAACTAACGACCAGGTAGTGGTACCAATCTCACTTATTTCCACTGTCCTAAATTGGTTGCATTCAAATCCATTACATGGACACCCGGGGTTCTCATTAATGTCACAGAAAGCCAAATCATTGTTTTATTGGCATACGATGCTTAGAGATATAAAAAAACACATAGCTAATTGTCGCACATGTCAGGAAAACAAAGGGCATACGAAAACACCTGTCAGCCTAGGGACTTATCCTGTGCCCAATCAACCCTTTGAAAGGATACATTTAGATTTATTAACAGGATTTTACGAGTCAGACAGAGGAAATAAGCACTTCTTAGTAATTGTAGATGCTTTAACTCGATATACAGAACTAATAGCGCTTAAAACTAAAACTGTGATCGAATGCGCTAGGAAGTTTTACGAGTGTTACATTTGTAAACATGGAATTCCACACATGATAATCTCAGACTCGGGTGGAGAATTTAATAATCACTTTCTTACCTCATTGTGTGAATTCCTTAGCATAAAGAAAATAAATACCATGATATATCACCCAGAGTCGAATGGGCTAGTGGAAAGAGCGAATAGGAAGGTTTTAAATATATTAAGAGTAACACTAGGGGGATCAGACCCCAACTGGGATATTGCAATACCTGCGGTACTGAGTACTCTGAATCATTCATATAATATATCAATTAAAATGTCACCGCACGAGGCATTGTATGGTACCCCAGTTAGAACGCCTTTTCATGTATTAACGCCTACAACTAATCTATCAAATCCTTCAAAAGAACGTATAAATGCAAGCAAAAGTCGTTTTGATATCCTTCGAAAGAATTTAGAAGAATCACAAATCATAATGAAAAGGAATCATGATAAAATAGCGAAGCCAACTAAAACATATACCGTGGGTGATAATGTATACATACAGGTAAATGTACGTAAAGGACTCAATTATAAACTAACACCTAAGTTTGAAGGCCCATATAACATTTTGGAAACATTAACGGCCAATAAGTTTAGAGTTCAAAACGTATCCCAACCCACTGATGAGAGAATCGTACCATTGGCTCACATAAGAAATTAAAATAAGAGGGAAAGAAGTGAGGGAAAGGTTTTTATTTTTTATTTTTTGTAAACATTATATGTTAAAAGTTTTTCTTCTTAATACAGGAGTAATTGCATATATTTTTCTCGTTACAGGTTTCCAAGATGAAGTTTTTATTGCTAGGAGTGATATTGTTCGCTCAGACATTTTTCTTGTGTGGGATGAGCTCTAAAACTAAAAGTATAGATTTTGAATATGGCACTATAGTTGAAAGACAAGAAGACGTTTTTATTACATCAAGTAACGTAGTTGTTGAAGTGTGTATGCAAGCAATTTTTCTCCCAGAGAATGACGTCACTAGCTTAAAGAGCGCCATTTCAAGGTTTGCTGTTTCATTAAATGAAATGCATAGAAGACATTTTCCTTTTAATACAGAGAGTTCGCTTGCATCGACACTAAAAGTTGCAGAGATGCTATCTGACGACTTGCAAAATAAGACTTACGAGGCAGAATCTTTGACTCATGACCTTTTGATGTGGACAGTAGGACATGATAATCTTGAGAAACGTAACCCGTTTATTTTTGCTGCACTAAACATCTTTGGTTCTATTGCAAGTTTAGGCTTAGGAATTTCCAATCGTCTTAAGATTAGTAATCAAAATAAGAAAATTGGGTTTTTGACTCATAAAGATGAATTGATTATGTCAGAACTAAGGAACCAGTTAGCTTCAATCAATCAAATTATGAGTTTGGTAAATGAACATTCTAGTAAGATCAGTCAGATTATGGAAGTACAAGATTTGTTGGCAACGTTAACGTAATATGATTCACAAATAGATCACATACATAATAGAATTGCACATTTCATTGAAAAATCAAAAGACTGTGTGGAAGCTATCATGTTAGCGACTAAAAGTGTAATGTCACCGCATTTGTTGCCAATAAGAGACTTAACGTTAATTGTGGAGAACGGACGGGAGAAATTAGGTTATGGTCCTTTGTTAGACGCACGTAGGTTAGAATTTTATTTACAGCCTAATTACAGTAAGTGTTAAAAATCACAGGATTATGATTACAATTCCCTTTGATTCTTCCGATGCCTGGCAATCTTACAGGATATCACCATTTCCGACTTTCATGACGAATCACTCAAATCCAGTAATATCCAGTTTGACAGGACACTATTGATTTCCCCAGACAAGGAAACATATACGGTCATTAAAGACTTAAATCAATTAACTCACTGTTCAGACGCAATGGATAAAAAAATATGTACAGCTGACTCATTTGAATTCCATAAAAACTTAATAGATTCATGCGAGTTAGGTATAGTGCTAGATGGTGCTCTCTCCCATACAAATGAAAATTGTCTGGAAAAGCTATATCCCTTTGACAATAATATGTTCAATTGCAGACTGAACAACGGCTCGTGGATACGATACGACAAGTCCGGCTTCAATGTATTATGCCCGGACGGATCCACGATTACATGGTTCATAGAATCAAGACTATCGTCAGAGAAAGAGCCTACTTCGCGAACTTCACGTGGTCGACAACAATTCCATCTTTACCTCTCCCATACAATGCACGTGTGGCTAAGCAGTTGATGAAATTGACCGAGATGGACCACCCGACACCGACTTATGAAGAACGTCGATTCTAAGTGTTACTAGCAGGAATCAGCGTTACGGTGATGATATTTATCGCCGTTAACATCCTTGTTTGGCGTAGGTTAAAGAGAAATAAGATTGAGATCGAAAAGAACGTTTTGCCAGGTCCAGATAAAACTCCTTATTTAATTCAATTTAAAGCCGTTTGAAACTGGCCCCTTCATTCGTTCAAAGGAGTAATATTGTCTTGGAAAAGTGTTGTGCACGAATCAGCGTTACGGTGATGATATTTATCGCCGTTAACATCCTTGTTTGGCGTAGGTTAAAGAAAAATAAGATTGAGATCAAACAGAACGTTTTGCCATGTCTAGATAAAACTCCTTATTTAATTCAATTTAAAGCCGTTTGAAACTGGCCCCTTCATTCGTTCAAAGGAGAAGATTGTCTTAGAAAAGTGTTGTGCACGAAAAGCAGTTAGTACGCTAGTAATATGTAATTGAATAGACTATAGAACAATTTCATTTAAAAAAAAAAAAATTAAAAATAAATCCTTTTTTTTGACACCTGATAAAATATATAAGCCTGAATGTTAAAATACAGAATCTGTGGACACCTAATAAAATATATAAGCCTGAATGTTAAAATGCAGAATCTGTGGGCATCTAATAAAATATATAAGCCCTATATATATATGTATATATATATATAAATATATATATATATATATATATATATATATATATATATATATATATATATATATATATATATATATATATATATATAAAAATATATATATATACATATATATATATATATATATATATATATATATATATATATATATATATATATATATATATATATATATATATATATATATATATATGTGTGTGTGTGTGTGTGTGCGTGTGTGTGTGTGTGTACAAAACCGTGGTACATGTACGTACCAGGAATTCGTGTTTGTGCACTAAAAATTGTATCTTTACCAAGTTAACAAATATTTTTACTAGTTACCGTATTATAATAATCTATGTTTTTGACAAAGGTAACGACTATTCTTTAACAAAGTTATCCCGAATCATATGTATTTCAGTATTTTTTTTTTTTGGTACCATATAATCGTTTGCTAGTAATGTACCATATATGTGATCTGTATTTATCATGCATTTTTTCTTTGTTTTGGCAATATTTGTTAACTATGCATTAATATTTTTTTTTAATGTGCCTATTTGAACATTCGTCCTCCTTTGCTTATGGCTAAAGTTAAAAAAAAATATATAATATATATATATATATCGAGTCACACTCCTAGTAAACATATATTGACGTATTGTTAAATTTTCAAAACATTTAGGTAGCTGACCGAGCTAATGTAATATATTAGATATTACTTGTTTAAAACACATGACCTACAGGTCATTGTGGAAGTAAGAGAAGTGTGAGAAATGCCATAGTCATATTCTAAGCAGGATGTGAATGCCAAACCTCATCCCCGTGAGAAAAAAGTTGTCTGTGAGAACGGAACAAGTACCTTCCGGTATTAATGTTGTGTTTACTATAAATCCATAAGTGCTGAGATAACTATATAAACTTTAGCATGAAACTGGATATTTGTATCAGTTCACTTTAAGATGTCATACAGAATGGTCATCCGACCAAACCAGCTATACTCCTGTGATGGAGTTGTTAACACTGTTCTTAAAGAATAAACTATTTTAAAGTTAACTTACTTAGACTTTACTTGAAGATGTAACATACTAAATCTAATCTATAACACATTTAAGATGACATTTGAAGAGAACCCAAATGTGTGTTAACAACAGTGGCACACCAATACATATGCATATATGGTCAGTCTTTAGGGCATTGTCCTACTGGCTAGGGCAATGTCCCTATCCCTTCCCCCTGCCTTTCACAAGCAGCCTTTAAACCTTTGAAAAGACTGAAGGTACTCACTATTAACCTTTCTTTGAGCGTCCCACGCCCAGCTTTGTTAGTGTGTGTGTTTGTGTGTTGTGCTAATCCGGATATTTGATGAGAGTAAACTTGAAACACCAAGTGGTAGAAATATTCAAGCGAATATTCTCATCTAAAGGCAACTTGAAAGGTTAGAAATCTCTATTTAAAGCTCATGTTTGTATATATATACATATATATATATATATATATATATATATATATATATATATATATTATATATATATATATATATATATATATATGTGTGTGTGTGTGTGTATATACATATGTATATATATGAATATATATGTGTATATATATGTATATATACATACATATATATATATATATATATATATATATATATATATATATATATATATATATATATATATATGTATATATATACATATATATATATATATATATATATATATATATATATATATATATATATAAATATGTATATATTTATTTACATACACATATAAATGTATGTGTTATATATATACATATATATATATATATATATATATATATATATATATATATATATATATATATATATATATATACATATATGTGTGTATATATATATATATATATATATATATATATCATAAAAGTGTTTCTAATTAAAACATTGATAGTATTTTCTATACATATTATTCTCTGGAGAATGTGTTTACTTTAACAGTCGAATATAGTTATAATATAAAGTATATTCTTAGACTAATTTCCAGGTCAGGAATAAAACTAGTTATGATCTAAAATATATAGGCTACATATTCTAAGGAAAATTTAAATATCATGAAAAATCAACATTTTTATTGTAACCTCATAACCGATTTTATGTGACAATATCCTTTTGTAAAGAAAAATTTATGCATCGTTTAAAATTTATTTTTTAAATAAATGTTCTCTATTGACTGTTCTTCTAAAAAAACGTTGATTGGTCTAAAAATTAATGATCTGTTCTTTAGCTGATGAGTTTTACAACAATAATACCGTCAGCCATTTCCCACTCGATATTTAATGCTTCATTAGGTAATGTCTAAAATTCTGAAGTTTCATTATCACTAGAAGTTTTAATCTACTTATAAGGATATTCGCACTAGGTAGTTATAGATAGGGTATCCTAATTTTTATATTCTAAGCTGTATAAACGTATTTTACTTAATTCTAAACTGTACCGAAAATGGCAATTTAAAGTTCTGACCATAGAAATCAGTCATAAACTTAAAACCATAAAGAATTTAGGAAAAGAAAAAACAAGACTAGATACAGAGTTAAACACTACTGTAAGTTTTTTAGATTATTATTCTTTTAAATCTTATATCTCTAAAAATGTTTGTAATGTTAATACTAAGACTATAAATACCCACGAAAAGAAACTAAATTTTTTAGGTATAACAAACTCTCTAGATTCACTTGACCCTAATACAGTTATTTTCAATCACTCCAGTCGAAAACTATCACCCAAGGAAGAAGGACTACTAGCATATGGATTGAACTTTAAACTGCCTCATTTTCGTATAATTTTTTATAGACATTTTTTAGCATTTGAAAATTTGTATTCGTACCTTGACAATGAGGTTCCACATGGCGACAATGGATGTGGCTTTAAACGAGCCATACAAGACATTGCATACAGAACTTTCTATAATTTCAAACCACACAAAGCTTTTTCCCCCATTTTTTCTAAGAAGGATATTGAAATCTTGAGAAATCTAGGTAAAGACCCAACTATAATCATAAGTAAACCGGATAAAGGTCATGGGATTGTAATACTGGATAAAGCTGATTATGTAAGGAAAATGGAAGATATTTTAAATGATAGGTCTAAGTTCAGAGAGTTGGTGTCGGAGGACCCCTTAATTCAAACTTTAAATATGGAGAATAGAATTAACTACAGGGTTCGTAAGTGGAAGAAGGATGGCATATTGTCAGACGAAACAGCTTCAGCAATGATGGCAACAGGAACACAACCTGGTATTATGTATGGTGCCCCAAAGATTCACAAAAGAGGTATTCCTCTAAGACCAATTCTCAGCGCTATTAATACATGCTCCTATGACCTGTCCAAACATCTAGTAACTAAGCTCGCCCCTCTCACAACAAATGAATATACCCTGAAAAATACTTATGAATTTGTAGACTTGATTAATTCTGTCGGAGATGCAAATAACTATGCTATCTGCAGCTTCGACATCGAAAGTTTGTTCACTAACATTCCTCTAAGAGAAACATTGGAGATAATTCTTGAACAGCTTTTCCCTAACCCAGAGTACATTTTCAAAGGTTTCAGTAAACAACAATTTAAAATACTATTAGAACTAGCTACCACTACATCCACATTCATGTTTAATAACAAGTTATATGAGCAGGTAGATGGAGTAGCAATGGGATCGCCGTGTGGACCTACCTTGGCAAATATATTTTTATGTTATTGTGAAGGGAAATGGTTGGATGATTGTCCTGTAGAATTTAAGCCTTTTTGTACCGTCGATATGTAGACGATACATTTTTACTTTTCAAAAATTTAGATCACATAAGCCAGTTTTTAGATTATTTAAATACAAAGCATCGTAACATAAGATTTACGAAAGAAAATGAACAGGAGGATTCTTTGCCTTTTCTCGATGTCTTGGTCTCTCGGAAACATAATACCTTTGAGACCTCAGTATTTCGAAAAAACACTTTTACAGGACTAAGCACTCATTTCTTAAGCTCAGAACAAAAAAAATCTACAAAATTAATTCGATAAAAACATTGTTATATAGATGTTATCATGTATGTTCAACTTATCTGGGGTTTCATGAGGAAGAAAATTTTCTAAAATCAATTTTTTATTATTAATGGGTTCCCTCTGAACCTCTATTATAATCAAGTCAAAAAGTTTGTAGATATAATTTACAGTCCAAATTTAACAATTCAAACAGTCCAGTAAGAAAAAGTTATATGTCTCTTTCCGTACTATGGTTATGTTTCGGAGAGACTAATAACAGAGGTTATGAGTGTTGTGGGGAAATGTTATCCCCACATAGATTTAAAACTAATCTTTACTAACAAGTTCTCAGTTGGCTCACTGTTTAAATATAAGGAGAGTCTACTTACTCCCTTGTGTTCCGGTGTCATATACACTTTTCAATGTGCACTCTGTAATGAGTGCTACACTGGAAGCAATCTAGACAGCTTCAGTGTAGGATTTCGAGCACATGGGGAGATCGGTACGAACCAATATACCGTTAAGTAAGAAACCAATTTCAGCTATTTATGACCACGTATTAAATCTGGTCATGCCATTTCTAAGGAAAATTTCAAAATTACGGACAGACATAGTAACGTCAGCCAGCTGAGAATCTTGGAGTCTTTATACATTTTTAAGACAAAACCCAGCTTGAATGAGGGCTTACCTGTTCAGTTACCGGTGACCCATTGATCCGTTTGGTCTGTGAGTTGCTGGTCTGGATGGGTGGTCATCATTTCCTGCGGGTGACTATTTATATTTCATAATTAAGTATTTTATATAGTATATAGTTGTGTGTAATAAGTCTTTTTTAAGGTTTTACAGTTTGTTCCTGGATTGGTTGATTTCAGAGCTAGTTGATCAGTTCATGAAAGTGTATCTCCTAACTATGTACTTAGGATGATTTTATTAATTTTATTAATTTTACATATGATAATTGCAGATAGGCTGAAGATGACATAAGTTATGTCGACAGCTCCCGAATGAAGAAGATGATAGCAAGCATTGACTATTTTATTCCTACTTAAATTCTGGTTCCAAAGAGGAACCCATCTATCAACTATATATATATATATATATATATATATATATATATATATATATATATATATATATATATATATATATATATATATATATATATATATATATACATAATATAATATAAACCATCCATCTATCCTCCTATCTTCTCCTATTCCCTCCCTATCCACCTACCTACTGACATCCCAACCTCTCCCTTATCTCCTTCGCCATAAAAAAAAGAGAAAAGAAATCCTTTTTTTTATCTCATTATATTTCTCTCAGGAAAATCAACTCAACTAAGAAGAAAAGATCAACAGGTGTTTTTTTATTTTATTATTTTTTGTGTCTTATTTTTTAGTTTTATTGTTGTGTTGGGTGATTACAAAGTATTTTTTTTTCTTTTTTGATTCTGGTTTTAATGTAGTTTTATTATTCTTTTGTTGATATCAATATATCTTTTTTTAGAGTCTTGTTTTTTTGTGGATTGACAGTTTGTTTTTTTTGGGGGGTTTTTATTTACAAAAATTTCTATTAATTTTTCGTTGTATCTAAAGTTTAATTACTTTTTATACTATACTTTATTATTTATTTTTTCTTTAATTGCTTTGGTTTTTAATTTTTCTTGTTTTCGGGATCTTAATTTCTAGTTTTTTGGACAACTTTATATTATTAATATTGTTAGTATTATTATTATTATTATTTTTATATTATTATTATTATTATTATTAATATTATTATTATTATTATTATTATTATTATTATTATTATTATTATTATTATTATTATTATTATTTTATTATCTATTAAAGTATATTACCATAATCCTTCTTTGGTATTATATTCAGAGATATATTCAACCACAAACCCAACTTACATCTAAAAAAGGGAAATAAAAATCCCATTACTTTTTTCACGACCTGACGTTTATTGAAGACGTCCTTATCACAATCACCATAGGTCTTAGAGAAATGATGGTTATATATAGCAGCAGAAGAGAGAGAGAGAGAGAGAGAGAGAGAGAGAGAGAGAGAGAGAGAGAGAGAGAGAGAGAGAGAGAGAGAGAGAGTCTACTTTTTTAAGATTTACACTTTTTTCTTGTGAGGAGAGAGAGAGAGAGAGAGAGAGAGAGAGAGAGAGAGAGAGAGAGAGAGAGAGAAAGTACCTTTTTCAAGATTTACACTTTTTTCTTGTGAGCAGAGAGAGAGAGAGAGAGAGAGAGGAGAGAGAGAGAAGAGAGAGAGAGAAGAGAGAGAGAGATAGAGAGAGGGGATACCTTTTTAAAACATTATCACTAAATTATTAACATTTCTAATTCCCCAACTAATTCATACTCTCTCTCTCTCTCTCTCCGTCTCTCTCTCTCTCTCTCTCCTCTCTCTCTCTCTCTCTCTCCTTTAAAACTGGATGAAAACAACTCGATTAAAGGGATATTTTCCTATCACTTCGAGTGGAAGACTCCAGGAGTGTTTGGCAATTATCCCTCTCATTTTGGGAGTAAAATCTCTTTTATTTGGGTATCCATGGAAAACCCACTGTTTCCAACAGGTGTTTCCTTTAATAGTATTTTTCTAATGGTTCTTATCTGGGTTAGGCCGTACCATATAGGGCAGTTAAGATTTTGAATATTTTCATGCACACTCGAATAGAGTATTAATGACGTTATTGAAGAATTATCTCTATTTTATCTCCTATGTATTGGATATTCTTGAAGAATCAGAAAATATCTATTTGCCCTACAATGATTGAGCCAGAATTATAAGTTGAAATATGATGACTTATTTCTATTTCCTTTTGAAAAAATATATGTATATATAGTTACCTCTCTAGGTCTAGGGCATTGTCCTGCTTGCTTGGACAAAGTCGGTATCCATTCCCCCTGCCAATCACGAGCAGAATTTAAACCTTTGAAAAAACCGAATGTACTCACTGTTACCATTTCTTGCGCGTCCCACGCCCAGCTTTGATAGTGTGTGTGTGTTTGTGTGTTGTGCCACTCCGCATATTTGAGGAGAGTAAACTTGAAACACCGAGTGGTTAGGAGTCCCTATTTAGAACTTATGTTTGTAAATATGCAGTATATATGTGTATATATACTGTTTATATATATATATATATATATTATATATATATATATATATATATATATATATATATATATATATATATATATATGTTTATATATAAATGTGTAGGTGTACCTTAGACGTCCGTTTTGATGGCTTGGGTACACTATTGTATTTATATATATGTATGTATATATATATATATATATATATATATATATAATATATATATACATATATACATATATATATATATATATATATATATATATATATATATATGCGTGTATATATAA
>NC_090758.1:3645685-3648185 GCF_036898095.1 Palaemon carinicauda
AACCATTTGGGGTTTGGAGTAAGAAAATCAATAACCAATCATCAGGCTTCTTTCAGGAAAGCGTAATCTAATTGGTTGTTGCAGAGGCCAGCTTCCGAAGGGTAATCAATTTTTTATGAGACGGTGTAATCTAATTGGCTGTTGCCAGAGAGCAGTATCCGAAGGGTAATAATTTTTTCCATGAGAGGTAATCTAATTGACTGTTGTTGTGATCATTACGTTCTATAATGTTGTTTGTTTTCCTGGTATATTTTTTGGTGCTACTATAGCGTGAGGTCTACCACACTATAGCGTGAGGTCTACCTCCCGTTAGCACTATAGCGTGAGGTCTACTGCTGAATTATTCGTCCCTCATAGATAAAACACATTTCATACATTTGTATAAGCAATAAACACTCAATTTAAACATATTTTAGAAATGTCTTAGAATGATAATTGGAATTTTGATAACATTGAAAAAAAAATTAATAAAGGTAAAAATAAACATGTTATCATATATTTCCATATTTATTCTAGCGATACAAAACAATAAACACTTAATCTAAACATATCTTAAAAATTACTTAAATAGATAGTTTGATTTCTAATTACATTAAAAAAGGAATAAAGGTAAAAATAAACATGTTATCATATATTTCCATACATTTATCCTAGCGGTACGGTACACACTTCATACATCTTCTAAGGAAGACACAAATAGATCATTGGAATTTTTTCTCATCACCTTCCAGCAAAAAATAATCCAGATGAGACTGGAACAGCTGACGACCAACACCTCGCATTAATCTCTTCAGAATCATTGTTTTAGCATCCAACCACGATCGCTCAATTGCCTGTGTGTGTGCTCCTGTCGCTGGATCCACATAATATTGCTGGTGGTTCACTGTAGAATGCTGGTACCCCATGGCATTTAGGTTGCGGAAGGTCCAAGCTTGTCGCGTGGTAGACCTCACTCCTCCGCCTGGGTAGGCGACATATGGCGGTAGACCTCACGCTATAGTAGCACCTATTTTTTCATCCTAGGTAGGTCGTGCCTGTGTGGCATGGGGTGGGGGATGCGGTGTGGGATGGAAGGTTTACCTGGGAGTGAAGAGTTGTGCGGGTTGATTCTATGCTGTGTGGGGCTGCGTGAACAGCTTGCGGTTTTATTTACATTACGCCGCTCTTGTGTGGGACACTTTGTGGGGCAGATTAGAAAACCGTACTCCTTTGTGGGACACAGTGTGGGGTTTAGATTACCTAATCCTTGTTTGGGACACGTTACAGGGCAGTTTAGATTACCTAACCCTTGGGATACGTTGCAGTGCAGTTAAAATTACCTCACTCTTAAGTGGAACACTGTGCAGGGTTTAGATTACCCCGCTCTTGTTTGGGACAAATTGCGGGTGAGTTTAGAATACCCCACTCTTGTGTGAGACAAGGTATGGAGTTTAGATTACCCTGATCTTATTTGCGACAAGGTGCAGGGTTTAGATTAATCTGCTCTTATTTGGGACAAGGTGCGGGCCAGTTTAGATTACCCTACTCTTGTGTGGGACACAGAGTGGGGTTTAGATTACTCCACTCTTGTTTGGGACATGGTGTGGGGCAGATTAGATTACCCCACTCTTGTGCGGGACACGGTGTGGGTTTAGATTACCCCTCTCCTGTTGGGACAATTTCTGGGTCAGTTTGGATTACCTAACCCTTGTTTGGGACACGTTGCATGGCAATTTAAATTACCTCACACTTATGTGGAACAGTGTGAGGGGTTTAGATTACTGCGTTCTTGTTTGGGACAAATTGTAAGTCAGTTTAGAATAGCCCATTCTTATGTGGGACACAGTGCAGGGATTTAGGTTACGCCAATTTTGTTTGGGACAAGGTGTGGGCCAGTTTAGATTACCCTACTCTCTTGTGGGACACAGTGCAGGGTTAGATTACCTCATTCTAGTTTGGGACACTGTGAGGGGTTTAGAATATTTCCCTGCTCTTGTCTGTGACAAGGTGCAAGGTTTAGATTACCCCACTCTTGTCTGTGACAAGGTGCAAGGTTTACATTACCCTACTCTTGTTTGGGACACAAAGTAGGGTTTAGATTATCCCAAACTTTTGTGGGACATAGTGCAGGCCAGTTTAGATTACTTTGTTCTTGTTTGGACACAAGTACAGGTTAGTTTACATTACCTCACTTTATTGTGGGAGGTAGGATCTTTGCGTTGGCAGCACATATTTAAAGACTGTGCATAAGTCTGTAAAAGGGTTCGGAGGCGTTTATATATTACAAGACTATGATAACTCTATTAGGTGGCATGAGGAACACAGAAGGACAGATGATGATAAGATAAGTATGCCAGAACACACAGGAGAGAGTCTGGAGCTCACAATTCCATAATAAAGCGACAAAAGGTTTTGTTTATTGTTTTTATTTCGTTTTTTAAGTAAATGTTGTCCTTCCTATAATATAAGTCATTTTACACTGATCTGAGTAATTCATGAAAATCAGATTGGTTGAAAATAT
>NC_090758.1:3658185-3660685 GCF_036898095.1 Palaemon carinicauda
AATAGTGTATAACACGGGAATTTCAGACCACAATGTCATAGAATTGATAGTTCATTCCAAAGCAAGTGATCACAGAATTAATAAAAGCACAAAACTTTGGGAAGGATATGGAAAATATAACTTTTACAGTAAGAATATAAAATGGTCAGAAATAAATGAAGAACTGAATAAAGAATGAAAAAATGTATTTATAAGTGATAATATACAGGTAAATACGGACATACTGTACAAAATACTGGAGAAAATTGTTGAAATATATGTACCGAAAAAAAACAATAAACAAAAGACGTGCATACCAAGAGACAGAAGGATCTTATTTCAGAAAATTAGAAAGTGGAAGAAAAATCTTGGAAAAGAAAAAAATGTGTGGAAAATGAGAAAAATAAAATATAAGATAGAAAAAGCAGAACAAAAGATTATACAGTCGAAAGAAAATGAAAAAAGGGACTTAGAAGAAAGGACACTTCAAAATATAAAAAGAAACCCCAAAGTACTTTACTCCTATGCAAAAAAGATGAATAAAAGGAGAATAGAAATAGGCCCTCTAAGAATTGAAGGACGGCTAACGAATGAAAAAAAGGAAATATGCAACATATTAGCAGAAAAATATAAGAGTGAGTTCACGCCAAGAATTGCGAATGGGAATAATGAAACAGAAATGAGAGAAGAAAATGTCGAATATCTAACGGATATAGATATTAATGAAGCAGATATTGTCACGGCTATAAACGAAATTAAAAATGGATCGGCAGCCGGACCAGATGGAGTTCCAGCGATTTTGTTAAAAAAAACTGCAAACACTATCGCGAAGCCGCTTGCAATACTGCTAAGACAGAGTGTAGATATGAGCGAGATATATGTTAAACATAAATTAGCTTATATAACCCCTATCTTCAAAAGTGGATCAAGACTAGAGGCAGCAATTATAGACCTGTTAGTCTAACATCACATATTATGAAAGTGTATGAGAGGGTAATAAAAAAGAAAATAATGAACCATTTGGTCAAAAATAATTTGTTTTATGGGTCAACACGGTTTTGTACCTGGAAAAAGTACACAGACCCAACTGATAGCACACTTTGAAAACATATACAATAATATGATAAATGAAAAAGACACAGATGTGATCTATCTAGATTTTGCAAAAGCCTTTGACAAGGTAGACCATAACATATTGGAGAAAAAAATGAGAAAGCATAATATTGTGGGAAAGATAGGAAAATGGGTAAAAGAATTCCTGCAAAACAGAAAACAGATAGTGGTTGCAAATGACGAGAAATCAGATGAAGCCCAGGTAATATCGGGTGTGCCCCAAGGTACGGTATTAGCTGCACTACTATTTGTTATTATGATCTCAGACATAGACTGTGATGTTGAAAACTCTGTAGTGAGAAGTTTCGCCGATGACACAAGAATAAGTAGAAAAATTACTTGTGATGAAGATAGGAACTCACTACAAAGAGATCTAAACAAAATATATGAATGGGCGGAGATAAATAGGATGGTATTTAACTCCGATAAATTCGAATCAATAAATTATGGAAACAGAGAAGGAATGGTGTATGCATACACGGGACCTAATAATGAGACAATCACAAACAAGGAAGCAATTAAAGACCTTGGTGTAATTTTAAATAGGAATATGTTATGCAACGACCAAATAGCAACACTGTTGGCTAAATGTAAAGCAAAAATGGGAATGCTATTCAGACACTTTAAAACAAGAAAAGCTGAACACATGATAATGCTTTACAAAACTTATGTGCGTAGTACACTCGAGTACTGCAATGTGATATGGTACCCACACTACCAAAAGGATATTGCGCAAATAGAGAGTGTACAAAGGTCCTATACTGCTAGAATAGAAGAAGTTAAAGACCTTGACTACTGGGAAAGACTGCAATTTTTAAAACTATACAGTCTAGAAAGGAGAAGAGAACGCTACATGATAATACAAGCATGGAAGCAAATAGAAGGAATTGCTGAAAACATCATGGAGCTTAAAATATCAGAAAGAGCAAGCCGAGGTAGATTAATAGTGCCAAAAAGCATTCCAGGTAAAGTGAGAAAGGCGCACAGGACATTAATCCACTACGCACCAGCATCGATAATGCAGCGACTATTTAATGTGCTGCCAGCTCATCTAAGAAACATATCAGGAGTGAGCGTAGATGTGTTTAAGAATCAGCTCGATAAATACCCAAGATGCATCCCAGACCATCCAAGACTGGAAGATGCAAAATACACCGGAAGATGCATTAGCAACTCTCTGGTGGATATACGAGGTGCCTCACACTGAGGGACCTGGGGGAACCCAAACTAAAAATAAGGCAATAAGGTAAGGTAAGGTAAGGCTCTCTCTCTCTCTCTCTCTCTCTCTCTCTCTCTCTCTCTCCTCTCTCTCTCTCTCTCTCTCTCTCTCTCTCTCTTTCGCAACAAAACATAGTGTTTAAAAAGATATAATTTTTCTCTCTCTCTCTCTCTCTCTCTCTCTCTCTCT
>NC_090758.1:3665685-3670685 GCF_036898095.1 Palaemon carinicauda
TATATATATAAATATATATATATATATATATATATATATATATATATATATATGGATATATATATATATATATATATATAAATATACATATATATTCTTATATATACTTATGTATATATATACACGCATATATGTATATATATATATATATATATATATATATTTATATATATATATATATATATATATATATATATATATATATATATATATATATATATATATATATATATATATATATATATATATATATATATATATATATATATATATATATATATATATATATATATATATACAAACATAAGCTTTACATAGAGACTTCTAATCTTTCAAGTTACCTTTAGATGAGAAAATTCGCTTGAATATTTCTACCACTCGGTGTTTCAAGTTTACTCTCACCAAATATGCGAATGAGCACACCACACAAACACACACACTAACAAAGCTGGGTGTGGGACGCGCAAAAAAAAGGTTAACAATGAGTACATTCGGTCTTTACAAAGGTTTAAATGCCGCTCATGAATGGTAGAGGGAAGGCAATGTGACAATGCCCTAGCCAGCAGAATGATGCCCCGGAGAGTAACCATATATAGATATGTATCTTCAAAAGGAAGTAGAAATAAGTCATTATATTTCGACCAATACACATTGTCCCTCTTCATGGTGTACAGTAAAATGAGAAGAAGAGTGGACAGTGACAGTTTATATATGATCAGCCATCTTTCCACCCAAGCTAGGACCATGAAAGACCAGGCAATGGCAGCTGATGACACTAAAGCTCACATTTTATCTCACAAGGATGGTGAGATTGCAGCTACTAAACGAACTAACGAATTTGAGCGGAACTCGAACCTAAGCCTGGCGATCACCAGGCAGAGACGGTATCAATAGTCCACCACAACCTAAAGAGACTTTAATGACCATAAAGACTAAAAAGTTTTTAAATTTCACAAAAAAAAAAACAATGGCATTCTGTAGACGAGATTTCTAGAGGCTACTAAAACTAAGACTTTTATGGTTATAAAAAAGTCTTTTAATGGTTAAGAAAGCTAAAAGACTTACTGGCACCAAAACTATGATCTATACTAGTCAGAAATAAAATATAGTTTGTGGTTACCAAATCTGAGTCTTTTGTGGTTATAAAAAAAAGGCTATTAATGGCTAAGAAATCTAAAGTCTTCGATGGCTATCATAAAAATTGTCTTTACAATAATGTAAGAAGAAAAAAATGTCTTTTTGTGTTTACAATATCTAAGTCTTTGTGTTTATAAAAAAGGCTATTAATGTTTAACAGAGCTGAAGTCTTGAATGGCCACTATGAAAATATTTGTTATAGTAATGTCACAAACAAAATATTTTAGTGGGCACAAATTCTTTGATCATTACAGGATACCAAAATATAGTATATTAATTGCGTTTCTTAATGAATATGAAACAGTAGTTTATAATTGGCCCAGATATTATGCAGTTTTAACGGTCACACACAAAAAAACGTCTTTTATAGACACTAAACCTGTGATGTTAATTATCATACAAAAATAAAGAATTTATTAGTAACTGGATCGTTACCTTTGACTATCACTGATCTGTTATCTTAGAATGTCTTAAACTATCCCTAGAACTAGATTCACTAATAGCCAATGAAACTATGACCACAGAAATTAGTCTTTTAAGGTTCCTTGAAACAAAAGTGTTTATGACCATCAAACCTAAGGATCTGTGTCTATCAAAAGCTCTTCAGTTTCTTTGGTGCTCAACATGGAGTCTTTATTATTATTATTATTATTATTATTATTGTTATTATTATTATTATTATTATTATTATCATCATCATCAAAGATTTCTATAAAAAAAACGAATATCTTGCCATCAAGAACACAAAAAAGGTCCTTATAAGATCATGAATGAAATCAAACATAATCAAAGGTAATTAAACTGTCTACAAGGCACAAAAGCAAGGAATCCACAAGCACGAATGATTAAATATGTAAACAGACTAACTAGTTGCTCATACTTCTTACAAGCACGTCTTAAGTAAGTTGCAAAGAAAGGGAGTTAATATCAACAAGAAAAATAAATGAAAACAGATTGGAAGTGAGAGTTTTATGTCCGTAGAGTTTGTATATGTGAGTATTCACGTTTTTCTGTTTGAGATTATATACAGTATATATATATATATATATATATATATATATATATACACAGTATATCAAATATTCTAAAACACTTCCAGCATCAGTCATTTTAAGGGAAATGAAATTTTTCTTATTCATCTAGAATATCTAATACATAAGTGATGATATAGAGATAATTCTTTAAAAACGTCATTAAAACTCAATTCTAGTGTGTATAAAAATATTCAAAATCTTAACTGCCCTTTACAGTAAGGCCTAACCCAGAAAAGTACCAGTAGAAAAATACTATTAAAGGAAACACCTGGTTGGCAACAGCGGGTTTTCCACGGATACCAAAATAAGAGAGAGTTTACTCCCAAAATGAGAGGGATAATTGCCAAACACTCCTGGAGCCTTCCACTCGAAGTGATAGGAAACGTCCCTTTAATGGTTGATGGAGAAACACACGGGGATAGAGATAGATAGATGGATAAATAGATAACGTAAGGGAGAAGAAAAGTGTCCCTCTAAAATGTTCTTATTCCAAGAAATTTGATGAACGCTTTTCTGTCACAGTTACCATGTACAATTTTCTTGTTCCAATTTCCTGCGTAATGGACGTTACTAAAGAGAATCTGTTAACACCTTTGAGAGACATCCGTATGAATTATCTGTATTCATTTATTCAAAGGAAGTGCAAGAAAAACGGATTAATCTGTGAAGAGGAAAGCTTATGAGTAATATCAATGCATTCTTCCTTTTCCAGTCCATCTCAACCATTTGAAAATCAATAAGCAATCATTAGGCTTCTTTCAGGAAAGCATAATCTAATTGGCTGTTGCCAGAGGCCAGGTTCCGAAGGGGTAATCAATTTTTTATGACACGGTGTAATCTAATTGGCTGTTGCCAGAGAGCAGTATCCGAAGGGTAATAATTTTTTCCATGAGAGGTAATCTAATTGACTGAGTTTGTGATCGTTACGTTCTATAATGTGGTTTGTTTTCCTGGTATATTTTTTTCATCCCTAGGTAGGTCGTGCCTGAGTGGCATGGGGTGGGGGATGTGGTGCGGGATGGGAGGTGTACGTGGGAGTGAAGTGTTGTGTCGGGTGATTCGATGCTGTGTGGGGCTGTGTGAACAGGTTGCGGTTTGATTTATATTACTCCGCTCTTGTGTGGGACACTTTGTGGGGCAGATTAGAAAACTCTACTTCTCTGTGGGATACAGTGTGGGGTTTAGATGACCTAACCCTTGTTTGGTACACATTGCAGGGCAGTTTAGATTACCTAACCCTTGGGATACGTTGCAGGTCAGTTTAGATTACCTAACCCTTGTTTGGGACACGTTGCAGGGCAGTTAAAACTGCCTCAATCTTGTGTGGAACACTGCGGGGTTTAGATTACCCTGCTCTTGTTTGGGACAAATTGCGGGTCAGTTTAGAATACCCCACTCTTGTGTGGCACACGGTACGGAGTTTAGATTACCCTGATCTTGTTTGTGACAAGGTGCAGGGTTTAGATTACTCCGCTAATGTTTGGGACGAGGTGCGGGCCAGTTTAGATTACCCTACTCTTGTGAGGGACACAGTGCGGGGTTTAGATTACTCCACTCTTGTTTGGGATATAGTGCAGGGCAGATTAGATCCCCCACTCTTGTGCAGGACACATTATGGGGCTTAGATTACCCCTCTCCTGTTTGGGACAAGTTCTGGGTCATTTTGTATTACCTAACCCTTGTTTGGGACATGTTGCATGGCAGTTTAAAATACCTCACTCTTGTATGGAATACTGTGAGGGGTTTAGATTACTGGGCTCTTATTTGGGACAAATTGCAAGTCAGTTTAGAATACCCTACTCTTGTGTGAAACACGGTGCAGGGGTTTAGGTTACCCTAATTTTGTTTGGGACAAGGTGTGGGCCAGTTTAGATTACCCTACTCCCTTGTGGGACACAGGGCAGGGTTTAGATTACCTCACACTTGTGTGGGATACTGTGAGGGGTTTAGATTATTACCCTGCTCTTGTCTTTAACAAGGTGCAAGGTTTAGATTACCCAGCTCTTGTTTGGGGCAAGGTGCGGGAAAGTTTAGATTACCCTACTCTTGTATGGGACACTAAGTAGGGTTCAGATTAACCCAAACTTTTGTGGGGCATAGTGCAGGCCAGTTTAGATTACTTTGTTCTTGTTTGGACACAGTACAGGTCAGTTTATATTACCCAAATTTAATGTGGGAGGTAGGATCTTTGCGGTGGCAGCACATATTCAAAGACTGCGCATATGTCTGTAAAAGGTTTCGGAGGCGTTTATATATTACAAGACTATGATAACTCTATTAGGTGGCATGAGGAACACAGAAGGACGGATGATGTTGAGATGAGTATGCCAGAACACAGGAGAGAGTGTGGAGCTCACAATTACATAATAAAGCGACACAATTTTTCTTAATACATTTTTTTTATTTTTAAGTAAATGTTGCCCTTTCTATAATGTAAGGCATTTAACACTGATCAGAGTAATTCATGAAAATCAGATTGGTTGAAAAAAATGGTGGATCGTAAAAAATAGTCATATACTTTTAACTTTTGAAAAATTTCTGAATTTGATACTCCATGAATTCACTAATGTTCTTTCAGTTTGATATGTAAGATATTGCTCATAATTTTTTCGGATTTGATTTAAACCGGACAATGTTTAGTAGGTAGTTGGCACAGACTGGGAGTGAAATTTCTGAAATTATGACTGAAAAAACACATTTTAAAAAGAAATAAACACTAAAACACCACATAACCAAAGGTTCCTCACCTAACCTAACCTAGGAGATGTATACTCATTACTTACCTACCGGGGTCCCTATGTCAGCTGCTGTTCCGAAATTAGACTGCTG